>NC_034593.1:58844238-58877638 GCF_900095145.1 Mus pahari
GGGTATAGGAAACTTTCGGGATAGCATTTGAAATGTAAATAAAGAAAATAATAATAATAATAATAATAAAACCACACACACACAAGAGACAGCTCATGCTGGTGAGGATGTGGAGCGAGGGGAACACTCCTCCATTGCTGGGGGGGGGGAGGGTAAACTTATACAGCCACTACAGAAATCAATATGGCAGTTCCTCAGAAAACTGAGAATTGATCTACCTCATGACCTAGTTATACCACTCCTGGGTATATATCCAAAGTATGCTCTACCATACCACAAGGCCAGTTGCTCAGCTATGTTCATAGCATCTTTATTAGTAATAGCCAGAAACTTGAAACAATTTAGGTATCCCTCAAATGAAGAATGTATTAAAAAATGTGATACATTTATACAATGTCTTACTCAGCTGTTAGAAACAATGACATTATAGTATTTACAGGCAAATGGCTGGAACTGGGAAAGACTATCCTGAGTAAAGTAACCCAGACCCAGAAGGACAAACATAGTATGTACTCATTTATAAGTGGATATTAGCCATAAAGGATAACCATGCTATAATCCACAAACCCAGAAAAACCAAGTAACAAGGAGGTCTGAAGTGGGGGTACAGGAATACTGTGAAGGAGAAATAGAATAGACATTGTAGGTGGATGGGTCTGAGTTGGGTAGTCAGCAAGAGAAATCTGGTAAGGGAGGATGGAGGGAGAGAGTACTGGGAGCAACAACTGGAATGGGGTGGGGACATCTCTGGGACTAACTAGCTATAAACCTAGTACAATATAACTCCCAGGAATCTATGAGGATGAGGCTAGGTAAGACTCTTAGCAATGAGGAATGTGGAGCCTGAAGTGGCCATCGTCTGTAACCCAGCAAGACTTCCAGTGGAGGAACTGAGACTCCAACACAGCCACAAAACCTTCGACCTACAATTTGTCCTGCCCACAAGATGTGCTGGGGTAAGAGTGGCACAGAATTGTGGGAGTGGCCAACCAAGGACTGGTTTAGCTTGAGACCCATGCCAAGGGAGGGAGTCCAAGCCTGCCTAGAAGACTGGGACTCAGATGACAGAGAGCCCAGAGACCTAAGACAGCACCAAACACAACTAATGGCTGGGATAGGAAAGAAAAAAGGGAAATGAAATTATTCCAATCATATTCTGCTACACCTATCTGGCCTAATCCTAATTATCAACAGAGAAGCTTCACCCAGCAACTGATGGAAACAGATGTTGAGACCCAAAGGAAAACGTTAGGCAGAGTCTGAGGAAGCCTGCTGAAGAGGGGGAGAAGGATTCTAGGAGCCAGAGAAGTCAAGGACAGCACACACATACACACACACACACACACACACACACACTCACAGAATCAACTAACCTGGGCTCATAGAGGTTCACAGAGACTGAACTGCCAACTAGGGAGCCTGCATGGGACTGACCTTGGGAGTATAGGTAACAGTTGTATAGCTTAGCCACTAACAGTGGGGATAGGATCCATCTCTGACTTTGTTGCCTGCGTTGGAACCCTCGCCCCTTACTGGATTGCCTTGTCTAGCCTTAATAGAAGAGGAGGTGTCCAGTCTCACCGCAACTTGACAGGGCATGTCTGGTTGATATCCATTGAGGCCAGCCCTTGTTTGAAGAGAAAAGGAGTGGAGAGGGGTAGGTTAAGGGGAGAGGGGCTATTAGGAAATAAGGGAGGGAAAACTGAAGTTGGGATATGAGAGAGAGAGGAGAGAGAGAGAGAGAGAGAGAGAGAGAGAGAGAGAGAGAGAGAGAGAGAGAGAGAGAGGGGGGATAGAGAGAGACACACACAAAGAGAGACAGAGAGAGAAGAGAGATAGAGAGAGAAGTGTGGTAACACACCCCTTTACTTTCAGCATTTGGGAGGCAGAGGCAGGTGGATTTCTTTGCTTGCAAGGCCAGCCTGATCTACACAGCGAGTTCCTGGACATCCAGAGCTACATAGTGAGACCCTGTCTTGAAACAACAAGATTATAATGTTAAAAATCACAAACAAAACAAAAATACATGCTTTAAAAGAAAAAAAGGAGGGGAGAAAATTAATTCTGGAGATCAGGACATAAATACATCTGTGGGGAGAGAGGCTTGTTAACCCACCACACAAGTAGACGGTCGTCAGAGGATCAAACAATGACAGTTTGATTTTCAGGGGTTGATGTATCTTCCACAGTACCTTTTAAAACAGCTGAAATTTAAACTGGCAGGCACAAAATATTGGGTATTCAATATAGAGAAAACAGCAGGTGCAAAGACCATCATGCTCCCAGCAAATGAGGTGTGAGGCCGTATGCGGAGCCCACGGGGAGTGATTATCACCGCTCATTGGTGCTGACTAGAGGACATGTAGTAATGAGCAGGGTTAATCAGGCTGGGCAGTTAGGATGGAGCCAGACTACACAATCTCTAGAAATGCACGCAAAGAAGCCCACACTTAATATCACCCGGCAACAGGGAATCCTGGTGGCTTTAAATGGTGAAGCACCTAATGGCTAATTTCCCAGGGCCCTAAAACAGCTGCTGCTGCACTCCAGCCTATACTTTCTTACTTAACCCGTCTCATTAACAAACTCTAAACCACTGCATTATTTTCTTTTCTTGGGAACATTAACAAGATCTTAGTGTAATTGCCGCAATGAAATTATTTTTTTCTATTGGACTTAGACATTTCTGTTAGAAGAAAAAAGTTAAGCAAAATAAATTACACAAATGCACACACATGTATCTGTTGCCTTGAAGAAAAGGTCACCTCCACTAGTAAATATACATATGGCTTATCATAAAATCCTGCCATGGAAATGTACTGAGCTGACTCAAAGATAAAATTCTGATTATAACAATATGGAGGTTTACCATATTCCCTTAAGAAGAAAGGAAATGCTAGGCTGCAGCCCAAGCAGGAAAAACCTATTTTGATCCATAAACTATGCAACTTTGTGTTTATTCAATTAAGCTAATGCTAAATGAATCCTCCTGTAAGAACGCTGTGTAAACATTGCACCATTCACCAGGCAGGCAGCACTGAGCAATGCCCGTGAGGCTGGCCGATTGGTTATGCTCATTCACTTGACTCCTCAGGTATTTCCAAAGTGTGAGATCAGATGTAATAAAAACTCCATCTGGCTCCAGGGCTGTGCAAATCCAGGTGAGGCCTCACGAGTCCTTAAAGTTTGATTGTTTGGGGCCGCAATGGCACCGTGATCTGATGGAGGTTTTATTAAATCTGTGAAAGCCTTAAGATGATATATTTAACAACCAATATGAAGTATGGAGAGGTCTGTCCTTGTGGTCACATGTTGAAATTGCCATAGAGGTGTGGGGATTTGTTGGGCTATTGTCTCTAGTCTATCCCGTATCGAGTGTGCATTCAACAGTATTTGCTAATGTTCAATTTTTGCATTGGTGATGGAGTGACTTAGCTTGGCTAATCAACAATGCAGGGAACTTCCAAAAGGACTTTTACCCCTCTGCAGTTGGCTAGTGGCTGACGTTCTTCTCCAGGCCCTGATAGCAATCATTTTGAAGAGCAGACTTTGGTTTCTAATTGATACAGGGACTCTGTGACATAAACTACGTGTATTCTAGCAACATAGTCAACACTGATTTGACTGTTCAGTTAAACTGAGGAGGTAGCAACAGGACAGCTGGAACATATTATCTCCCCAGACAACAACGCTGGTGGGCAGTTAACATTGCAGGGTTTCAAGATAACAATACATGAAAACCCTTTGTGATGTCCCTCCCAATCCCAAAGTGTGGGCTATGTTGAAATTCCATGCAACTAACATTTTAAATTCGATGCCTTTGGAAACCAAGAAGAAACATTTTCAAATGGCATTTATTGTAGTAATTTAACCTCCGTAAGCCATCTGGAAGACACAACAATTTGGAAATCACCAATGGTAAACATGGTTTCTTGTTTTCCTTTCTGCCACGACCATTTAAGCATGGAAGGCTCTCAAGGCCCCATGGAGCTGCCGTATTTCTATTGGAAACATTTTTAAGAGGAGATGAAGAATAAACAATGCTGATCTTACAGAGCGACAGATGCAGAGTTGGGGGGCGACTCACCAGAATTCCAAACTCCATCAAGCTGTGGTCAGTCTGAAAGTGTTCATCCAGAAACTTACTGAGTTGATGAAACTAAAGAAGTTTTTGGTAGTTACTTTGAACATGATGGTGTGCAACTGTAGACCTTAACTAGTTTGTGGATCTCATAAATAAATAAATAAATAAATAAATAAATAAATAAATAAATAAATAAATAAAAATAACCACGTATTCCATATCAGAGGACCACAATCAATCCAATATCTTGCTACTCTGGGTCTATTTAACTGTACAGCACAGACCAAGTGAACCAGATCTCAGGATTTGTGAAGTGGGTTTTCACATGTACAGAGGTATCGGATCTTTAGGAACAATTTTGCTTTCCTTTACAGTAGCATGAAAGGAATATGTCACAGGGGCTCTGAGCAACATGGCTCATGCTCAAACTGTCAACTACAATTATTTTAAGGCAGTACCACTTGAAAAATTAGGTATCCAATTTCCGAGAAATTCAGAAAATAAATCTTTCAAAACTATTATAACCTCAGTCACACATGGACACTAAAACTTTTCAGATACAAGAATATTTCTAAAAGAGGTCAACAATTTCCCACCTTAAAAAAAAAACTTCCTTTGTACGTTTTACACGTTTTGTTTGATCTCAGGGTATTGGGGTGTGTGTGTGTGTGTGTGTGTGTGTGTGTGTGTAATAGTCTAGACAAATATGGTGAGCAAGCCTATGTGTCTTTCTCTGATCTGAGTTTTCCCAACCAGGAGATGAAAAGAAGGCAGATACTGGAAACCCAAGAGGATCAGTTCTTTGTATAAAAGCCATGGCCACAGAAGCCACAAATCTTCACTCAGGGCCTATATTTGATTCAGGGTCCAGAAAGCCAGAATCTTTTTCAGCTATGAAGCAAATGGACACTCCACCCCAGGAATGCTTGTGTTATAAGACGGGAGAACACCATTCAGTAGTATTCTTAGTGCTGTTCCATGCCTGCGAGATCCACAATGGACATCTAGCTGACTGAGATCTCTTGTTCTTCCTCTCTAAGCTATGTCCTGGTTACAGTCAGCTTTCCCATGCAGAATTTTTAGAGACCCAGTCCATCCACAAATATCTGTCTTGCTCTCACAAATGTTCTTGTTACAGAACTGTACATGAGCAGGAAAAGTGGTTGATGGTACTTCATTTCTTTTTAAAAGATTATTATATGTGTACAAGGGTTTGTGTGTGTATGTGCATTGTTTGGATACCTGGTGCCTGCAGAGACCAGAAGAGGGTACCAGATCCCTATGGACTGCAGTTAGCAGACAGTTGTAAACCACCCTGTCAGTACTAGGATCTTAATCTAGGTCTTCTACAAGAGCAGCAAGTGCCCCAGCAACAACATGCTGTGCCTTTATCAAACAAATACTGGTTTCCCATTTCTGATGTTCTAAAGAGGATGGAAACAAAGCATGGGAAACAAGCTATGCATCAGTAAGCAAATCCCTTAAGTTGCATCTACCATATTTTTAATGACTTCAGCATAATTTATTATATTTGAGTCCCTGTTTATATATGTTCTGTGTATGTGTGTGTGTGTGTGTGTGTGTGTGTGTGTATAGGCCAGAGGTTAACATATAAGGTTTTCCCCTATTAAGCTCCTTCTTTTGAGACAATGTATCAATGATATGGTTTGAATAGGCCCAGGGAGTGGCACTATTTGGAAGTGTGGCCTTGTTGGAGTGGGTGTGGCCTTGTTGGAGTGGGTGTGGCCTTGTTGGAGTGGGTGTGGCCTTGTTGGAGTGGTTGTGACCTTGTAGGAGTAGGTGTGTTGCTGTGGTTGTAGGCTATAAGACCCTTATCCTAGCTGCCTGGAAGTCAGTATTCTGCTAGTAGCTTTCAGATGAAGATGTAGAACTCAGCTCCTGCACCATGCCTACCTGGAGGTTGCCATGTTCCTGCCTTGATGATAATGGGCTGAACCCCTGAACCTGTAAGTCAGCCCCAATTAAATGTTGTCCTTATAAGAGTTGCCTTGGTCGTGGAGTCTGTTCACAGCAGTAAAACCCTGACTAAGATACTCACTGAACCTGAACATCAACAATTATTTAGATTAGCTGCCTGGACCACCCCAGGTGCTGTCTCCATCCACTCTCTCCCAAGACTGGGGATACAAACTCAGGTCCTCTCTCTCTCGAGGGGCAATCATTTCACTGACAGAGCCCTTTCCCAAGCCTTATCACCAATGAACTTTTAGGAGAGAACTTACAACGGTTTGGCCTTCTGGTAAACATAGCCTAAGTTGTAAACAACTCTGCTTACACAACACCCAGCAGGATGAAGTTCTGCCCTGTACACGTTGGTCATTTCAACCGTGTTCAGCTTTGATCAACTCTGTTGTTTGTTTGAGGCGGGACCTTGCTGGGTTCTAGAGGTTAGTTTCAAACTCTAGGCTTTGGGCACTAGGATTTAAGGTTTCTCCAGTGATCAGATGGCCATTCTATTTAGTGAGCACTGTGCTCTGGCTGTGTTTTCCATATCGTGTGTACGGATAGGAACGATTAGCTCATCTGTAACATATATGCTCTGAGTGGTAGTGACCTCTCTGACTCATGTATCACTTCGCTATGCTATCAGGTTCAATGACATTAGCACTATCCCTGAAGATCTCCTTTTAACTCTGCTGCTCTCTAGGTTTCTCTGGCCTTCTGGGGCTGCTTATCTGCATATAATAAAATTCAGTTCATTTTCACACTATATTCTGCGGGATCATTTTCCCATATCATTTTGTCTGCTATTCCATTTCCATTTTTTATCCTCAAGCAGTTTAAATAATTGCATGTAATGTCCATGAGAGCATTTATTTCTGTATTTAATTTGCAACATCAACTCATTCTGAGGGTTAATACGGTAGCCTTTGAAAGATGTCACTCACCCGTTTTACAATGATTTACATGATTGGCTTTAGTTGTTCTTTTTTTTTTTTATACTTCTGAGTTTGAGTTTGGATTAAAAATTAAATATGCTTGAACTCTTCTCATTACACCATTTTGCATACGTCCAATTAAATTTTACTAATTAGCTTTCTACCATCATTAATGTTTAAGTGTTTCGTGTTCAGGCAAAGCCATTGTTAACTTCCAACTATTCATATTGCCAATTATCTTATAATCAGGTTTTAAAATCTTTACTATGGAGCTCTTTGGAATGTGTGCTTGTGTGTTAGTGTGTGTGTGTGTGTGTGTGTGTGTGTGTGTGTTCTTATCCATATATATATTTATGTTTTAGCTGCTATTTTTTTCTAATTAAAGTACAGCTTGAGATTAAATGTATATTTATAATGTTTCCTACCCAATTAGAAATGCTAGAAGGATCACAACAATGCATAGTACCCTTTAAATGATGAGAAATTGGTCNGCTAGTAGCTTTCAGATGAAGATGTAGAACTCAGCTCCTGCACCATGCCTACCTGGAGGTTGCCATGTTCCTGCCTTGATGATAATGGGCTGAACCCCTGAACCTGTAAGTCAGCCCCAATTAAATGTTGTCCTTATAAGAGTTGCCTTGGTCGTGGAGTCTGTTCACAGCAGTAAAACCCTGACTAAGATACTCACTGAACCTGAACATCAACAATTATTTAGATTAGCTGCCTGGACCACCCCAGGTGCTGTCTCCATCCACTCTCTCCCAAGACTGGGGATACAAACTCAGGTCCTCTCTCTCTCGAGGGGCAATCATTTCACTGACAGAGCCCTTTCCCAAGCCTTATCACCAATGAACTTTTAGGAGAGAACTTACAACGGTTTGGCCTTCTGGTAAACATAGCCTAAGTTGTAAACAACTCTGCTTACACAACACCCAGCAGGATGAAGTTCTGCCCTGTACACGTTGGTCATTTCAACCGTGTTCAGCTTTGATCAACTCTGTTGTTTGTTTGAGGCGGGACCTTGCTGGGTTCTAGAGGTTAGTTTCAAACTCTAGGCTTTGGGCACTAGGATTTAAGGTTTCTCCAGTGATCAGATGGCCATTCTATTTAGTGAGCACTGTGCTCTGGCTGTGTTTTCCATATCGTGTGTACGGATAGGAACGATTAGCTCATCTGTAACATATATGCTCTGAGTGGTAGTGACCTCTCTGACTCATGTATCACTTCGCTATGCTATCAGGTTCAATGACATTAGCACTATCCCTGAAGATCTCCTTTTAACTCTGCTGCTCTCTAGGTTTCTCTGGCCTTCTGGGGCTGCTTATCTGCATATAATAAAATTCAGTTCATTTTCACACTATATTCTGCGGGATCATTTTCCCATATCATTTTGTCTGCTATTCCATTTCCATTTTTTATCCTCAAGCAGTTTAAATAATTGCATGTAATGTCCATGAGAGCATTTATTTCTGTATTTAATTTGCAACATCAACTCATTCTGAGGGTTAATACGGTAGCCTTTGAAAGATGTCACTCACCCGTTTTACAATGATTTACATGATTGGCTTTAGTTGTTCTTTTTTTTTTTTATACTTCTGAGTTTGAGTTTGGATTAAAAATTAAATATGCTTGAACTCTTCTCATTACACCATTTTGCATACGTCCAATTAAATTTTACTAATTAGCTTTCTACCATCATTAATGTTTAAGTGTTTCGTGTTCAGGCAAAGCCATTGTTAACTTCCAACTATTCATATTGCCAATTATCTTATAATCAGGTTTTAAAATCTTTACTATGGAGCTCTTTGGAATGTGTGCTTGTGTGTTAGTGTGTGTGTGTGTGTGTGTGTGTGTGTGTGTGTTCTTATCCATATATATATTTATGTTTTAGCTGCTATTTTTTTCTAATTAAAGTACAGCTTGAGATTAAATGTATATTTATAATGTTTCCTACCCAATTAGAAATGCTAGAAGGATCACAACAATGCATAGTACCCTTTAAATGATGAGAAATTGGTCAATATTTACTATTTAACAAAATCATAAATGTTCATTCAAATGCTTTCCCAGGTCCACAAATAGCATTTTAATTAAAAAAAAAAAAAAAAAAGATCCCACTTCCTTTCTCTGTGTAGAAATGTTGTGTATTGCCTGGATGCTGTTTGTATTTTGATGATAATTCCACTTCCCCAAGAGGGGGCTGCCTCACATACTCAGGTGACATCATGTGAACCTTCTCCCCATTTTAACTTGTAAAATAAAGGCCAGAGCAGGTGATTGAGCAATGGAAGAAAGGTGGAGCAAAAAAGGTTTTGGGGAGAGGAGGAGAGAAAGGGGGTAGAGATGAGGAGTGGAGAAAGGAAAAGACTGAAGAAGAGGAGCGGAAGGAGAATGGAGCAGAAGCATGTGGCCTGGAGAAACCACAAGTTATAAGGGATCCCATAGATGGGGAATATAGCAGTGTAGTGGTAGATCTGCCCAATCTAGACACGCAGCTTGTACTCATATTGAGTTGTGTTTTCATTGCATGGGCTTATTTGGGTTGGAGATTTACTGCAACATAGAAACTTTACAAAATCCACCTAAAATTTATTTCCTTCTATGTGTGAAAAATACCCAGAGAGCAAAGTTTTCTCCTCTATGCTATGCTACGCTATGCCATGGCTTTCCCCACATTCCAGTTAACTCTTTCACTGAAGCAATGGAATATGAGCATGAAATGTAAACAATGAATATGGAATATAAGCAATGAAATATGCCGAGAACTCTTCAAAAATAATCAAAATGATGAAAAATAAATGGCTTGTATGTTTTTAAGTGGGATGTAAGAGAATATTTAGTTGGTATTGATATGTCTTTTACGATAGGAAAAAAAGCAAAGACAGTTTTAGTCAATAACTACATTAATGATAACTACACCCTGCTCCTTGAGCAACTGATTGATGTATGGCAAGTTCCTCTGAACTGAAACATTTCCTCTAGGAGCCTCATGAGACTGAGAGAGTAAACAAACTCCACTTGCCTGAGAAAGCTAACACTTACAAGACCCACAAGGGCCACTCCGCAAAGTTATAGCAGCAGTAAAAGAGCTGCTGGAGGAGACTGACCTGCCGAGCCCAGATTCGCAGACCATGAGCTGCCTGCCAGAGAGCTCCAGAGACCAGCGTTAGAGTTTCTATAATGGAGCTGCACTGGAGTCGCCCCTGTTCTTATACATAACCTTGCACCGATACTCCCGTAAATAATTCCGATAGAATCTCATTAGTTCACCAAATTGGAGTTTGGCAGAATCATTAATTTGGTCTGTTGTGGAAGTGAAATAGTCTGATAGAGGCTGGAAAGATGGTTTCTCAGTTTTGAGCATTGGCTGCCCTTCTCGAGAGCCCGGTCAGATTCTCAGCGTGCAGAGGCAAACACTTATATCGGGGAATCTGACGCCCTCTTCTGACCTTGGCAGCACTGCATGCAAGCAGTGCACAGACGTACATGTACAGCCACACATATAAAAGTAGTTAATGCAATTTGTAAAAACTAAAGAAGTAGTAAAAATATTTCGAGTGCATACACATGACAAGGTTTTGTCTATTTGAAACTCTGCCTCTAAGATTGCCTTTGGTTTTCTAGCTACGTGAAGTAAAATTAGAAATAAGTATGCTGCTTTCTTCCTGGCAAGAGCTTAAAGCGGAATTATGTGGGGAATACTATTTACTATGGGATGACTATGCTCCATGCACATCCAGTTTCCTGTCTCAGGATTTCATGGGACATCCAATACTGTCTCCTCCTCCTCCATCACTGTCCTCCGCAACATTTTCCTTTCTTTTATAAAATTTTTGTCCGGATAACATTATGTCCTGTTTGTACCTACTATTAATTTCAGCTTATCAAGAAAGCATTTACTGTTTTTCAACCCTGAACCCTGGCTGGTATTTCACGGGCTGCAAGCGTCAAGTGTGTCTCTGAATCTTCTTCTCCTTTTTTTTTTTTTTTTGTCTCGCGCTCAAATTGATAAGATTAGAGCGATGCTATTTTGGACCCAGAACTCAAGCAAATGGTTACTGTTTAGGGATACTTTGAAGTGTTACATTGCTATGAAGATTATCGGGCCAGTACGTCCATTTAGAATTTGTGGTTATTTCAATTTTTCTCCTTCTCTCATCACCAAGTGTGTTGATACATGTGCCTACACCCCCAGCTTTATCATTATGTCCACACTGTCTATTAACAGCCTGTGGAGAAAAGTATCCATCAGGGTGGAAATGACAGTATCCATTTGGTGGGTAAGCTTGGTGGCTCAATGTCATGGTGGAGCAACTGGTGCTGTCACACACAGAAAGAAAAATGCTGTCCTTTAGGTATTAACCAGCTTTTCCATATCAAGCCTAACAGAATCATAGGCACATTTTATTCATCAGTTCTCACGGTTCTTGAAGTGACATTAATTTAAAGCCATCTATACACAACTTGTATCAGCATCTTTTTGTTCAGCTCGTTTAGTATCATTTCCTTGGTTGTAGTCAGGCATACTCCAGTTCACTCAGTTCTTGTATTCTCGCTTGTTATTTATTGTGCAGAAGTTAAGACTTCCCAGGAAGTTTTATGAACACACACGGGAAGTTGGTAACCTGATACAAGATTATTAAAACATTTTTAAACTAATTACCATAATAGCCACATGGTTTTGTGGTACAGTCAGAAGCTAATGTGGAGAAGTGTTTAAGTGCTCTTGGAAATGAGTCTGAAGACGTTTGCAGTAGGACAATTAGTTCTGGAGCCAGAAGCTTGTGTCAGCTGAAGTACACGTGTGAATCAACCTCCGCTTCTACAGAACAGAAGGTTATCTCTGAGCTGTTTCAGCTGAACATGAAATGGGCTGTCCATGGTAATTCGAGGCCAACGGTCCGTGTGATTCTATAATTACTTTTGCCACTTTGCCTTTGTGGAGTCATTCATTATGTGACTAGTCTTATCTTGTCATACCTCTGTGTCATTAGCAATGCTTTACAACATTAGTGACCAAATGCAGGCTTAACGGTCAGTGATTAGAAGGAGCAGATGCCTGCAGAGTGAGGAGGGTCCGCTTTGTACTGTTCTGTGGATTATATACATTATATACATTATATATTCTGGAATCCCACAGAATGAACTTTTCTCTGAAGAGGAAGGGGCAGCAAATAAAAACATTTGTACAGAAAAATAAAGGCTACTGGGTGCTTTTAAAAGTATGAATTAGTGATATTTTCCCAGTTAAATTGAGAACTTAATTCTAACTTTTAAAACCACAAACTAATGAATCTTGTTTAGATAAAGAAGCAAACAAACCTGAAATAAATCTCCAGGATGCGATGATTTGATGTGGAACTCCCTCCGTTTTGAGCTGGACCACTTTGGGGTTTTGATGTATTTTACCCAGTGAATACCGTGGCTTGCTTCCTTCCCTGCAGTCCCAGGCACTCTTCACTGCGCACTGATTTCTCAGTTCTTCTCATTTTTCTGGTAAAGAACAAAGTGGTCTGTTGGGCTGGACTTAAGTGCTTCTCTCTTCCTAAAATAAGAGACAGCCTGTTTTCTTTAAAATAAAATTTTTTTTCAATCCCATGCAGAGTAATAAACTTATTTGGTATTTGTTGACTTTAATTCAACTTCAATTAAGCATTTCAAACTCACATGATGTAGTTTTTAGCACTATAAATCATTTCTCCATCGTGGACTAGACCGAGAAATGCATAATTGAGTAGTTTTGTGATAGTGCATAAGACTTTTTAGAAGACTTACAAAGGTGAGGCTTTTAAATTTCAAAAGTAATTATAGAAAAAATAACTGAAATTCAAAGTTCATAATATGGTAAGAAGATAAACAAAATTATCCTATTGTGACATTAATAAGCTGTTGAAATTGCATAAGCATGATATTTTGAGTGTTAAAACGTGGGCATGTGTCGACCAGCTTAACAGCTGAGAAGTTACCCACAGCAATGCAAACCCACTCTTTGGTACTTTGAGTTTTTGTCTACATTGACATCTATGAAATCAAATGTTTTCAGGTCAGTGGTAAAAAATGGAAGCATTAAATTGGGGGTAAAGAATTGAGTTAGCTCAAATTGAGTCTTGATTAACTTAAAAAGATATGTTAACCCTTATAATCTATCCCCAGCTGAGGACTGCATGTCTTGTGGCATGACAGGGGAATTGGGAAACATTTGCAATTGATGAAGGCATTCCATTCCATTTAGAAGTGTATATCTGACCTCCCAAAAGTTGGTTTAGAATTAGATTTTATAATTTTTTTCTTGGAAGGAGAAATAAAAACACTTATCTCTTATACAAGAGAGACTAATCAAATAAGAAAAATGTATCTAAGCCTTTGCCTACAAACAAATGATTAGATTTGTTCTTTTTCTCATGTCTCACAAATGCCCATGAGGCTTACATAAGAATTTTGACCTGAATATAATCTAAAAGGGAAAAAATGGATTCAAATTAGTCTCTTGTTGAAAGCAAATTGCCCTAGATAGAGGCCAAAATCTTGGAGAATTTTATGCATGTAAAATCTCTTAAAGGTAAATTCATGTGTTGTATTAAATTAAACATTCCATTTTGATCATTTGTTGCATTGGTTAATTTACCGAAAAGATTATCATTAAGTATAATAAGTGTAATAAAAATTACATCATTTTTTTCATAGAAGACATGATCAGAGAAAATTGAGTCCAAATAATTTGATAACAAATCAACATGGACAAAGAACACCAAATAAATCATATATGTATATGTATGTATGATGTAGATCGAGACAAAATATGTAAGGGAAAAATTTTTAGAGCACAATTGGACAACATAAATCATTTTTAAAGAATCAAATTCAGCTGGCTGTCTGGAATCGGTCCATACTTGATTACCTGAGAATGTTCCTTTCTGCTTTCATCAAATTTTGCAAATGGATTACAACATTTCATCTGTCTGGCTTAATGCTGATGGGTCATCTAAGCCTTGAAATCACCCATATTCTCTTTTCTAAGTAGTGTTACTTGAGTGGGTCAAAGTCTCTGCCCAAACCAGAAACCACATGCACAAGGAGAAAACAGCAGTTAATGCCCAGTGATGGCTCCAAGGAGGAGCAGGGACGCCAAGAGAGGTGGCTTCAGGTGGGGACGGAGCTCTGTGCAACTTTGTGTTTTGATGTCACCTGCTAATTTGTGCATTTAAGCTTAATCGGTGAATTTTAAAATGTTTGGAGTTATCTTGCTAGGAAGCGCACATACAGTTGAGGACTGTACAGGTCCTCCTTTAGACTAGGGACAACTGTGATTGCACCAGATACTACTGTTCTTCCCTTAAAGCCATTGGAAGCCAGGTATGAATGTGTCTTTACACATGTGACTTTCATAATCGGTTGGGCATAATCCAAAAAAAGTACGAACACATAGCTACCTGAACCAATTAAACTAACCAAATCAAACACACATACACACACACAAACACACAAAACAGTAACACTCAAGATCAATGACAAACTGCAAAGACAACTTTGATAGATAAAATAAGAAAAAACTTGAAGATAACATGATTATTTAAAATTTAAATAAAATAAAAAAAATCTTAAATGCAATTTTGATAAAAGTGGGAATTTTTTGTTTCTTCATTCAAAATACCACCACAAAATAACCATACATATATTCCAAGAAGATATAGCAGAGAGTAAACAGATATAAACTACCTATTTATCATGCCAAATTGCCCTGAAAGTTGTGAACGATGGAACAAATATACTCAAACATGTGTTTTGAAGGTTGGAGGGAAGCTTCAGTGGCATTTTCTACTTTACACATACAAACTCCTGGGCTTATTCCCCAGCACCCCCCAAACTGTTAATGACAACAGTCTTGAGTTTATAATATATTCTCAATATTGAATAGTTAAAACAAATCAAACCAAATTTTAACATGCATGGTCTTTCCTATGTTCTAACATTAAATGCACACAAAGGAGGGGGGGGGGAGTTTTTTGCATCATAGGGAAGTTATATAACTCTAGTTCATACTGCCAAAAAAAATCAAACACCATTTTGCTGTGAAAAACAGGTCAATCTGCTAGCAATTCTCAAATTTTAACATGTTATAGAATCACTTGGGGAGCTCATTTGGTACACAGGAATTCATTCTGGAATGTCTAGTTCAAAAGGGCTAGGGTGGGGCTCGAATTTGTATTTTAACAGGCTCTATCAAGCTATTAGCATGGCGCTCCTGCTAATCTGGAGCCAGACCACTGGTTTAATCCAACCACCACCAATAATAACAACAAATGTGTGGTTTGTAGCTGTAGTTCATTGTAGAAAACGGATCATACATATGAAGTGGTTGGTTCATCATGCACAACTCAAATCAAGCAAAATCCTGCCAGGATGGAAGAGGTGGTCATAACATCTCACCCTTATCTGTTCTTCTTGTGGGAATTATTAGCTACTTGGAGAGGGAGGTTCAGTGTTCTCTAGGAATAGAGTCCCTGCTAAATCCCTCACAACGCAATGAAAGGTAAACATCCAAGAGTATCTGAGTGGCACAAACTGACCTTAATGGGTGACAATAAAAAAAAGAATATAGGTTGTTAGAGAAAGTAGAAGTAAATCTGAAAAGAGGAATGGAGGCAGGGTGAATATGTGAATATGATTAAAATACATTATATGAAACTGCCATAGACCTAATAAAAACTAAAAATAAGTGAATAAATCGGGCCAAAATGGAAAAAAAAATGCCATCATTGTTTAAATTTGTCTTTTATTAATGTTTAAAAAGCTGACGTACTAGGGCTCAGATTTAAGTCTTTCAATTGATATGGTGATATATTATTATCAGCTTTTGCCTGTGGAGATACAGTATGTTTCCTAACACATGAGCTAACAATTTTCTGTGGGGGTTGTCCACTAAATATTTTAAAATATCAAACATTTTGTAATAATTCAAGTGGTACTTATACTTCCTGTATGTCTCTTGAGATTAGTATCTGTCCAGCGTCGCTCAGCTCACTCAATTCTCACTAAAATCCTGAGGCGAGAGTGATGAGGTGGCAGTGAGAGGCCCAGTCTAGGGCTCTTACAAAGACCTAGGACTGTCTGTCTCTCCTGCCTCCATCCTGAGAAATTAGAAAAGTGTGCCTTGAAAGGTTTGTTAAAGATCAGTTAAGAAGACACTGTGTTGAAGGTAATGTTTGTGCTCTGTGCCGAACTCAAGCCAGCTTTGCTGGAGTAGAGAGTTCCTCTGCAGCGCATGAACCAAGGGCAGGCACTGGGATGTTTATTTTTAAAAAAAAAAATATTGAAGTCAAACTTCACAAATTAATCTAAACTACCAATAGGCATGTTTGTTCTCCTGGAGTTTCCAAGACATGCTGTTGGTCACATGACAGAAGTGGGCGTTACAGTGTAGAAGAGATGGAAGGCTGGGGGAGACACTAATTCCCCACTTTGGTCTTAAGATGTGTTGCTACGTAATGTGTTAAATATATTTGTGGACATTTTAATGTTTATCATAACATATCTTAGAAATCTGCTTGTGGGACAGGAAGATCGTTGACAAAATTCTTAGACAGGAATTGGCTTGAAGCTATTACTAACAGAACAAGCCACTCACCAGAGGATGGCAGAGCTGACCCCTGCCTTCCTGCCAGCCGGACTCTTCTTCAGTGGTTTCACAGGGTCGAGTCAATGTTTGATCCAATCATGCTTTGACAAGTTCAGCCCCCGATACTCAGAATGATCAGGAAGGCTATTTGTCATGTGGATTTACATCCAGTGTTTAAAGTTATGACCCTTGTCCTTAGTTGATGTTGTGTCTTAAGATATTAGGTCTTGACAACAACGCATCCTCTACATTCTACAAACAATGTGAATGTGGATATATGTATATATTGCCTACCTGCTTCTTTTCTTCCTTGAAAGCAGTATGTAACTAAAACTTTCTGAGACCATTTATCACACTAATGACTTTTGCTGCTAATGAGGAAAATTTTTTTCAAATATTGGAAATTTGTGGCTCTCTGCTGCCCTTGCCATCTAATGGGCAAATCTAGAGATTTGGGCCCAACTAAAAGAACTCTCAGGCTGCTTCTTTAGGTGTACACCTCCCCTCCTGTGAAATGGAAATATGTCTGGGCCTCTGTGAAGACTGAATATGTTAACCGCTTGGAAAGCTGTTAGCATGGTACATCTGCATGATAAAAGTACAAAAAAAAAAAAAAAAAAAAGGAAGAAGAACGTTTAGCTCCTCTGCCCTTTTGTTGTATCACAAGCAGAAGAGCCAGTTCTGTGATTCAAGCAAGAATTTGGGACAAGAGTTACTAATTTCCATAAGCCAGTATTCTTGGGATCACAGAGCCTCTGGAAATGAACCCTTCCGTGAATAACAGTGCTCCGGGTTATTTTACCCATTTAATTTGTTGTCACTCTTTAATTCACTTGTTTTTATTTATAAAACAAACTCTCAAGATATCCAACACATCCTAAGATGAGTACATAAGGGAAAGATAGAATATGGAGAATTCATTTAAAATTAGACTACACCTTTTGAAAGAAATTGTTTCTAGGGGCTTAGGAAGCTCTGAAGGATTATGATTAAATTTCAAAATGGCTAGTACATTCCTATTATGGGAAGGCCTTTTGACACAAATCTAATAGCTGCCCTTCTTTCAATCAATTTTAAATTCACATAATCTGAAAAAGATCAGGCTCTTGCAAGGCAGAGGAGTTCAGCACGTTACTGTCACATTTGCAGTAAAGTCTGGGCAGAGGACTGGCCACCATCAGCACCACCAAAGGCTGTGCTCTCCCACTCCCCATCCCCCTGCCCCGCCCCAGTGTGGACCTCCATGTGGGTGTTAGCTCCTTCTCCAGCACTGAGCCAAATTTTGCCACAGTATTTGGACTCTTTATATTCCAAGGTTTGAATATTCATATTCCTTATTTGGTCTGGTTTTCTAACCCAAGAAACCTATACTTGGCTTATTTAATCTAAACATGCGACGTTCATATGTGTCATATATGTTAAGATGTGCCTCCAGACCTCCTTAAGTGCTAACAAACATAAAAGTCATTGACAAGATAATTTTGGCATGAGCCACTGTTTGCATTAAAGGAGACTTTCAAAACATTCTGCAATGGCTTAGATGCAGCATTTGCAACTCTACTACAGCACTGCTTTCTAAGTTTCCCCAATACTCATGATTTCTTATATACCCAGGCATCAAACTCCTGTGTCTAAGACCTTTGTAGGTTTTGGGGGGGGATGGGGTTGGAATGAGGTGGGGGTAGTGTTAGGACCAGGAAATCATTGTGAATAATAAGATAAATAACTTGTGGGCTAAACTCTGTGTAAGTGTGCATACTTTAAGTAGGGTTTTTAAAAACCTCCTTACTGTTGATATTTCTTTAGCTTGGCAGTAAAACAAAATCAATGCTAATTTAATAGGAACTCACAAACGAAGTTTTGCTTTCATTGCCCTTTCCAAAAGAGTAAGTGCTGCACTTATAAACAGAATTCATAATTGTTCAGTTGACATGCCTGTTGAATGCCAGACAATTTTTATTTGGTCTATTCCTTTTAAATCCATTACCTTAATTTTTGCCATATTACTCGATAACAAGAGTGTTGATCAAAATGGTTGCATTAAATCTGTTTATAATTTTCTAAAGTGATTTTTAATTCCCTTTAAACACCCTTCCTCTAGGCAGAGGGGAAAAAAAATGCTCATGGGTTGTTCAAAATTGGCCTTGTTTTTCTTAGATGATCTTTAATTACACTTTAAAGCAAGATTTCTTAATGGGGAATTGGAATTCTGCTCATTAGAAAATTACAGAGGGTATTGGGAATCTGCTGTTAGCTGCAGGAACAAATAGAGAGATTAAGGAGACAAATGATCAGTAGCCTAAAAAATTACCTATGGGAGATAATTATTAGCCCAGGGAAGACCTGGCTGTGCTCAGAAAGGCGGCCTAAATTATGAGCTTATCAAACCCATTTTAGGAGCTGCTTAGGAGAAAAAAAAGGAGGTTTATATTAGTCACCGGGAATCAGTGGAAGGGTCATGTTGGAGATTAATGAATTTACCATGGCTTCTTCTTGTGTCTCAGCACTAGGGGCAGGCATGACCTCTGCAGATGTTACAGATAAGGAAACAGTTGCTGGGCATGCAGAACCAAGGGAGGGTCACCCACTGATGAGTTTCTGTGGTCACGTGCTGCAGTGAGCGGACAAGCAGAAAAGCATGCAGAAGATTTGCAGGGAAGCAAACGTATTGCTGTCTCTCTGGCTAAGAATAAAAGTGTTTCCAACCGGGGTGGCATCACGTAGTAGTAATATCTGTGATTCTTCTGAGAGGAAAAGAGCAACAGAGCTGGCGTGCCTCACAAGAGTCACAGAAGCTTCATAGTAACAAGAGGATTATTTAAGCTGCTTTGGGTTTGGAGACATCTTGGAGCACTATATGTACAGTCTTACTCTTAATTGGTTTAGCAGATTGCCGGGTGTGGAACTTTTTTCTTGAAAGTGAGAGTAACTTTTGGTCTTAACTGATAATCTTCACACTAGAAATATGGTGTGGTTGGGGGACACAGACACTGCATGTTTTTCTCATACAAAGATTTATATATATATATATATATATATATATATATATATATATATATTCATTATAGTTATGGAATGGAAACAGATGAAGGCTATTTTGTGGAAAGGAGGGAACCAGTAGAAGGAAGAAAAGGTGGTCAAGAGACAGTGTTAGAGAGTTGACATGAACAAAATTACCTGCATGAAAATGTCATAACATAATTCATTTTGTATGTTAACCATTAGTGGTGAAAATTAGAGTGCAAGTAACATTCTTAGCAGGCAGCCTAATGAAACAGCATTAAACTGTGGGTAGGCGGGGCATCCACTGTTCTAAGAACTGCAGTCAGGGCTGTAGTTGCACAGGACTCCTTTCTTGTCCTGAGACAGCAACAGAAGCAGCTGCTGCTGGAAGCACTGACTCCCCACTTGGGCACAGAAGGAAACTAAAGGCAGGATGGGAGCCTAGCATCTCTTTGAGCATCTCTTTGAAGTCTATCTGTCTATTTTTGCCTTGGCTGAAGGCACAAAGATGCCATTGCCCTTAACCTTTTCTCTTGAGTCAAAATGGCACAGGTTGGACCATGTCCCAAATGAGGGTGATGATCTGTGAGGAGAAAGCCATACACAACTGCACAAGTAGCCATCACTGAGACTCAGCTTGTCCCCTCAGACAAGGATCTTCTCAGATGATCTTGCAGAACCAGAGCTGAAACAGTAACCAAGCCGGCCACTAACTGTTTAATGACACCTTGCTCCTGCTCCTTGTCCCCAATCTGCCTCTACTTAAACCCACAGCTCATGTCTGTCCACCAAAGGTAAATCTGGAGGCCCCTGAAGCCCTTTGTTTTCACTCTTCCCTGTGTGGCCACGCTGCATGGCTCTCTCTTTGCCAGTCACCCTTGCTTGTCTCTTTAATTAGGGTCAGATGACCAAGGCTAGCTCGTTGAAGCTGTGAGAGCCCAAGCTTCTGTTCTTGTAAACTCTGTTCCCAGAGTTCTGCTGCTGCTGCTGCTGCTGCTGCTGCTGCTGCTGCTGCTGCTGCTGCTGCTGCTGCTGCTGCTGCATAATGAAGAAGCTTGACTGCCTGGCTCCTCAGGAGCTTCCCCTTCACTAGGAGGCCACAGCAGACAAGAGCTTAATCACACCGGGGAACGAAACCAGGACTTAACTGTCAATCGCATCAACTGGAAAGACTTAGTTACAGCAGAAGTAAGTAAATCAGGCAGAAAGGGGATTGCAAAAGACCACTCTAGAAAGATGACAGCCAAGGTGTGGATCACAGACTAGGAAAGTTGTCTCCAGACATAGTTCAGAAGTGGCCTGACTGCTTAGGGCATAGACACAAGCACTGCTGACATTCTCAGTGCTGGTTTCTGTGGCTAAATCTTTTAGCCTTGCTATCACCTATACCAGAATCTAGCCTCTGCATCGCTGCCTCCCCATACTGTCCACTACCGCTGAGCCTTAACTCACCTGGTCATTCACCTGCCGTTGATCTCTGGGAGCCACATCTGGAACTGTCCACTTTCACAACTTCCACAATAGAACATTCTCTATTTGTCATTAAAACTCATAAGGTGAGGGGTGATTACAGTAGGGAGAAGCATCGCTGACTGAGAAATCAAAGGCATCATAAATGGCAAAATACTATGTGACCTCTTCAAGAGGTTTCCACTTTTACCAGACTCTCTCTCTCTCTCTCTCTCTCTCTCTCTCTCTCTCTCTCTCTCTCTCTCTCCCCCTTTCCTTCCTTTCTTTGTTTCTTTCATTCTGTCTGTTTATCTGTCTGTCTGTCTTTGTTTTTGGTTTGTTTGTTTTGTTTTTTGGAGGTTTTGTTTTATGCTTCTTTCTTTCCCATTTTTATCTGTTTGCTTGATCACATACAAGACCAAATTCAAACACCCAGGTTAATTTCAGTCTACCCTGATTTTATCAACCTCTCAGGCATTCAAACATTTTACTAAACACTAAAGCAAAGATTCTTACTTCATACAGGTGTATTGACTATTATTGGTTCCCGATACAATGCTTAGAGTATTTTCCTCTATCTAAAGTCTGCCGAGTTTGCATAGCTTATACATATTCCAAAATATTAATGTATCCTTAACTGTGTTTGAAGTATAAAGTAATCCATACCAATTGCTGCTTTCTAGACATTTATTCTAAAATTTCCACCTTCTGTTATAATACATCTAGACTTTAAGGCGCATGTATACATACCTGGAGGCCACAAAATGTAAAATATGTCTGTGACCCTGAAATCTTGATTTGCCCATGAAAGAAAAGGGTTCAAAGACATTTCATACATTTCTTCTGCCTGCCTGTAGTGTTTTCATTATTTCTACATTTTCCGGTATTATAAATTATAGCTTTTTGGCATGTATTTTGAAAGGAATAGGTAATATATACTTTTTAAGGAACAAATAAATGGTATTATTTCATACCTATGTAGCCACTATTTAGTAGCCTGGCCTTGTTTTGACAGTCAAACTCAAATCTTCTCTAGCAGTATAGTATTATCTTTCAAAATTATTTCTTTGGGGATTGAAGAGAAGGCTGAGCCGTTAAGAACATGTACTACTGTTACAGAAGATGACAGTTCAGTTCTCAGCACCTATGTGGGGCATCTCACACTACCTTTAACTCCAGTTGCAGGGGCATCCAGGAGCCCTGTTAGCCTCTGTAGGCACCTTCATTCATGTGTGTTCACACACAATTAAAAAAAAACAAATATTAAAAATATATTTATTTTAATGGATAAACTTGTTGTCTGTGAAAGAAAAAAGATCATGTTTTCCCAAGAACAGCATCCAGTCCAAAACCAGAAAAAAAGAAAAAGACTAGACCCTTCCAATAATTCAGAAACTAATTTTCAAACATAAAGCCCAAATTAGTTGAGGAAAAAAAGACAATAGTGGGTTATTTTTAAAACACAAGTATTTTTAGATGTGAAAGCTCTGGTTTTGAGCAAAATTTAATTGTGAGTATGGCTCTTTTATGATGACTTAGCAGATTCTATGAATTCTGTGCATCTTTTAATGGAAAAGATCAAAGCTTTCAAAAGAATTATTAAGGGAGGGAAGAGAGAGGAAGAAAAAACCCAATGCTCTAGAAAATGAAACGAAGTGTTCCCAGGTTGATCCTCTGCCCTCCTAATACACAGTAGCCCAAAGAAAACAGAAAAGTAAAATTTCCAAAGCCAACATTTCCTGTAGTCTTACAGTCCATATTTTTTTAGATATGAGAATGGAAGCCTACAATATCCTTACCTGAAGAACTTCTTCCAAGGGACTAAAGTATTCATCCTTCCATTACTTGTTACATTTCTTGATTTATTCTATTGAAGATATGAAGACAACCTCTTAGTTTTTTTTAGCATATATATAATCGATATTTTAAATTCTTTGAATGATTTTCCAAATAATTTCCGTCAAGCTTTATTACTATGAGATTAACAAGTTGGAAGAGTTTTGACGTTGTGGAATGTGTGTGTGTGTGTGTGTGTGTGTGTGTGTGTTACCTTTGATTCCATACTGGGACTTGACGTGCAATGTAGTTTGTTGGCTGAGCCTTTCTTTTTTCTCAAATGAACACTCTACTTTCAGTGTAGGTGAACACAATTGTCCATGAGAGATTGCTTTCTAACATGGTTGAGACCTCGTTTGCTTTTTGTGGGACTGATACCGAGGGCTATCCCTAATCTTTTGAGAGTCTGCTAGTGTCTTCAGGCACAGATAGTATCCCCGTATCAGCTCACCTCCCATTCTTCCCCTCCTCCCCTGCCTTCTGCTGTGTTCCTTGTCCCACTTTGGATAGACTGGTTAAACAGAGGTCAGAGGCAGGAGATCTAAAGAAACTGGGTAGGTATTCTAAAGATCTATCAGGTCAGGAGGAGCAATTCAAATTCAGCCCCTGAGGATCTATCTAGGTAGCGTGACAGTGCATGCTCCAAGATCCAGAAGAGTTGGGTAAAGCTAGCTGAGTGACACCTACCTAGTGCTTGTGGCTCAGAGAAGTGAAATCACAGAGGACACCGATAGTCTAGGGCAGGGAAAAAGGCAGAGCCTGAGTGAGTGGCTAGAGAACGGAGGTCCCAGAGGGACCAAGTGAGCCTGAGTAGTGGGAAGGAGTTGGGCCATAGTCATCTAACTCTTGACCCAAAGGGTTTGTTTGAAGGGATGTGTTTACTTTTGACATCCTACAACTTTTGTGGGTGTAAACTTGAGAAGAAAACACAGCAAATACTAACTGTTCCATGTGGATGGAGGAAAAAAAATGTAGACACAAAGTGGCCAATTGTATGCTCAGGCTTCACAACGGATGCATATGCTAACTCCAAAACACAAAATGGAGCTTTTCTTATTGCTTCCTGCTTGGGAGTTCCCAAATAGAGGAGGCTGGGATAGTCATAAACTACCCACCATCCAGATGCAGGAACACATCTGGCTTTAAGGATAGATTTATGGGGTAAACACCTAGGTGACAGGATTTCCCTCAGATCTTTAGTCTTTCCAAGCCTGAGGACCCAGCAGAACCAGTGAATTTCTGACTCCATCTTTCACCAACTCATACCTTAAATCATGTGCTAGCCTTTTTCCGTTTGCACCAATTAGTTACGACAAATCTCCAAACCTGGAAAATTTTAATGAGTTGGAACAAAAAGAAATCTGTGCAAACCTTATATTTATGGTTTGCAAGATTTTTTTAAATCCCCTCTACAAATGTAAAATTACTCATTATCTTATGGAACAGGAAACATATCAATTGTAATTTGATTTGCTCACGAAATCATTAGGTTTCATTAGAGTTCAAATAAACCACTCAGAGTATTAATTGAATTTACATGTAAATGTATTATATTTTCATATAAATGAAATATTATACTGCCAAACTAAATGGTTTAACTGGTTTTAATATTTGAATTTTTGAGAAGCAGGCAAACTCTTGGGAATAAATGAAACAATGTATATTAGTAAAACAGACCTTATTATATTTGGAGATAGAGTCCTCCAGCATAGGACAGAAGAGACCATGGCTTCCTCGGAAACATCTCAGAAGATAAACAACCAGAAGGAATGGGGTTCTTTTTAAGAACTGATGAGTATAGATTCAGTGACATGTGTTGGTATGTACTGTCAGCATCCAGCATCCAGAAACTTCTTCACAAAGGTAGTTTGTTGGTATGAGCAGTTTCCTATGAATCCTTTATCAACTTGCCAACATTAGAATTTTTCATGATGTGACAAGTTACTCCTGCCTAATCTCCAACATGGATAATTCTCCCCTGGGACAGAACTGCATGGATGTGCGTGGCTCAACTTCAGGAAATGTCCACTCCATAGACATCCAGCATGGTGACTCCATTTCACCCTCTCCCCCTCCCCCACCAGCTCCAGCTGATTCTCGATCCTGAAGCCCTGGATGCTAGCATCACGAGGGCTCTTCTTTTTACTTAAGCCTTACTTGAAGTTGCCTTTTAACTCTCAACATAGGTATCTAAAAGCTGTTAAATAACCATGGTTGGGAATGCCATGATCGTGGAGATACTCCACGCCCCTGCAATTTTCTTCATCCATCTAATAGATTTTTGCTGAGGGGCTGCTCTGGTTGAAGGCAAAGAAAATTTTAAGACATGATCCCTAACCTACAGGGACTCTCAGTCTAAGCCAAGAGTCTGTGTCCATATTAAATGAGGTCACTACACCATACCCAGAAATGAGGTCACTACACCATACTCAGCCCCCACATAGTGAACACAGACCTTGGGACTAACTCTACCAGAGGAATTAATGATACTTTCTACAAGGAAGGGCCCCACCACTGGCCCCGGAAAGGTCAGGAATAAGCTTTTTATTTGAGAATCAGAGCACAGGCACCCCTGAAACAATGACATATTTTAAATGCATGGCACTGCTGGCTGTTTTTACATTAGGTGCCAATAAAACTTTGGAAATACAAACACAATCAACCTCAAAATCTCTATGAGAAATTATATGTCCTGATGCAAAGAAAGGCCACAGATCAACTTTTGACATCCCTGCCCCAGTATCGTACTGTCCTCTCAGGATCCTCTCTGTACCTCTACAGACTCCTGTCCCAATAGGTTATCTCTAGCTGCAGAGCTTTTAGGCCTACGTGTTAACATCTATGCTTCATACCTGACAAACAAGCCAGAAAGTCATATTCATGGAAATATAGTTACAAAAGGTGCTGCATGATAAATTGAAGTCACCATGTAAATCAAAATAACCTTGTCCATTGGCAGGGCACTTTGAGTTTATAAAGGGACATTATTCTATCGCAGTTAACTCTCATTTTTGCCTGAGGAGGACTTTCCATGTAACCTTGGGCATACAGCAACAAAAGTTCCTGGCATCTGCTATTCTGTAGTCTTCAGACGTAGTTATGGTTGAACCGTGAATCTTGGTTTCCCCTTTGAAATGAAACAAGGGCAAATTCTATGCTTCCAACCTCCTCCATCTCTTTCTTCCTCATGTTCCCTGCAAAGTCGCAGCCAATGATCCCTCAGTCTTCCTTTGATAACTTCCCACTCCATTCTCCAGCCACCAAGCTTCTCTACCTCCAACAAAGTGTCATCTCCTTTGGCTGATCCAGTCTTAGGTCACTGATTCTGCCTCCTAAAGCCCCCTGTGTTACTTAAGTTTTACCGGTGCTATGACAGGATGTCTGGGAAGAAAAACAACATTAAGGAGGAATTTGCTGTTGTTTTTTGGTGGTGGTGGTGGTGGTGGTGGTGGTGGTGGTGGTGGTTTGAGTCATGGGTTAAGAGGCTTAACACATGCCTCTAGATTCTGACCTGTGGTAAGGCAGAGAATCATGATAAAGAGGACAGAAAGGAACATTGATCCAACCTCAATGAGGCCAGTGAGAGAGAAGGAGTTTAGGGGATGGGGAATGAATATGAATCAGTAGCGAGATATTCCCAAGGACCCAAACACAGCAATATACTTCCTTTATGTAGGCATTAGATTCTCCATCTTTTCAACTCTAACGGGTACCAGCACCCCTCCCTCCAGGAGCTTACAGGCTTACAGCCTGGGCTGAGCCATAAGTTGTCTTTACTCTGAGGTTTCTGACTTCTTGGGTTGAGTAGCTCTGGATTCTCTCTCTGTCTAGTATACAGACAGCCATTTTATAGATAGCCCAGCCTCCAACTGTATAAGTCAATTTAATAAACCTTTTGATAACTGCATGTTTGTTCTCTTTGTCCTGTTTCTTCTAGAGCAGGGCTTCTTAAACTTTACCTCCTATGGCTCCATTTTGACTGATAAATTTTTATATGACCCTTAGTATGTAGGTGTGTACAATAAATACACAAATTTACTTCTTTACATATTAAATACAAAATTACCATGTATTAAAGATGAATGCAAATTTACATTTTTATCATATGTGTATGTCTTTGTTTTTTTACATAAAGAACTATATCTGAAGGAACATTTTATATTATAGAACACAGAATATCTTCAATGTTATCCAGAGCTGATCAGTGTCTTAGTTAGGGTTTTACTGCTATGAAGAGACGCCATGACCAAGGCAACTCTTATAAGGATAACATGTAATTGGAGCTAGATTACATGTTGAGAGATTCAGTCTATTATCATCAAATCAGGAGCACAGAAGAATACAGACAGGCATGGTGCAAAAGAAGCTGAGAGTTTTACATCTTCATCTGAAGGTTGCTATGGAACATTGACTTCCAGGCAGCTAGGACTAGGGTCTTAAACCCATGCCCACAATGACACAGCTACTCCAATAAGGCCATACCTCCTAATACTGCCACTTCTTGGGCCAAGCATATATAAACTATCACAATCAAGATAATGTTTTATCATTAGCAATAATAAACAACACCTTTTCACCAAAATACATAGTAATAATGGCAGAAACTTAATAATACTTAAATGCTGAGGAATAATTGTAGGAAAATATTTTAAAAGTCTCTGTTAAATATCTAAGTCTCTTAAACTATTTTATAAGACTAAAAATGTTGAACTGCCCAGTAAACATATCATAGTTCATATCACATTAGAGCCTCTGGCCTAAGACGTTTCAGTCTGTTCACTGGCATTGCCTGGATTGCCAATGGCTTCAGTGAAGTCACATGATACAACACAGAAAAAAATGTTTCCAGAAATACTTCAAAGTCATTATATGTTTAATTGTGATATGGTTTTTGTTTTAATTTTTATTAATTTTTAATAAGTGTTTTAATTATGTGTTTCTTTCCCCCAGCTCTTCCCAGATCCTATGATCCTCCCTAACTACCAAGACAACTTTATGTTCTTCCTGTCTCTCTCTCTCTCTCTCTCTCTCTCTCTCTAAACCAACAAATAAAAGAGGAAAGAAACACAAAATGAAATTTAAAATAAATTGGCAAAAGACCAATAGACCAATAGCATTCTTTCAGGTACGTTTAGAAACCTTTTAATATTACCAAATTTTCATGATTCCCACATTAAGTAATATGATCCCCCACATGGCTCATATTATAAGAAGCTGAATTCTAAAGAAGTTTAACAATATATAGTGCCTAATACTGAAGAAAATATTCCATAAAAGCTTAATATTGCATATGGCTCTATGTGATGACACAGTCTGTAATCCCTCTTAGCCAGGCTTTTTTCCCGAACTCTGTCTGCTCCGTCAGAAAGGTCTTGAAGATCTACTCTGTACTCTTGTGTTTGGTAGGCACATGCACTAGCACAACCCCACTGGATGGAAGTCAGAAAATGACTTTACCGTTATAAACGGGTATCAGAGTTAGAAGATAAACTTGTTATTCAAAGCACATACTTGAGACCTTTTCACCTAATGAACCAAGCAAGCAAAAGTATCCAAGACAATTTGCCACTTAGCTGAGCCTAGACACTGAGGCTGAGTTTGTAAAAAAATGAACAAGCAGGTAAGACATTAGGAGCAACAGTGGTGGGAACAGTAGTGGTGAATGTCTGTACTCAAAGCACTTGGCAGGATAAAGTAGTTTGTGATTTCAAGGATACAGTAGGTTATACACTGAGACCTTACATATTTTTTAAAAAACTGAGATGAGGGGTAAAGAAGAAAGGGGGAGAGGAGAAAGAAATGGGAATGGAAAGGAAAAAGAAAGGAAAAGAATAGAAACTGCTTCTTCAATAGCTTCCCTGCCCATCACTCCATGTACTTCCATTATGCATGATCTGGATATACATAGATGAGTTCTCAGTTTTCAACAACTAAGAACATTCTCATTAAAGGAGGCTACTTCGTAGTTCAATATGAGATGATGGTCAGATCTGACAGTAGGTCCTAGGACCAAAGCCCCAACCTGGGCTTCCTGTCCCACATGAACAGTTTACTGTATTCTACCTATCTGTGTTCTCAGAACCTAATTCTGTACTTATTTAGAGAGAGTGGTTCCTTCAGTACTTCCTGATGAGATGATGGACAAAAAGCAGCTTCCATGTGATGGGTTAAAAAGCAAGAGTTAGGATAAAAGAAATAGATCCTATTCTAAAGAGAATAGCAAAGGAGGTGCTTCAGAAAATCACCAAGTTAATAAGAGACCTGAGAAAAATAGAGAAAAAGAAGGGTTACAAGGAAAAGGTGAGGCATATCTAAACCAGCTTCAGTGACGTTACTCCCCAGTGAGAAGAGGAGAAGTAGGTGCCTCATTTATAAAGTGAGCCAGCTGAGCCTGGTAAAGACTGAAGGTCCTAACCAGTGGACATAACCATCATGCTCAAAATCCTCAAATCCAGCCATACAGACTTTAGTGAGATTCTCCCAGCAGGCAGGCTAGCAGCGGACACAAACCCTGTTTATCATTCTTGGAGGTCTGTAACAAGCAAAGAGTTTAATAAAGTAATAAAAGCATCCCCCAAAAAAATGCTCAGGACCAGATTAGCTGCCAAGTTATACTAAGTTTAAGAAGACCTAATATCAATAATGTTCCATGAAATGTTTCCTAAGTTAGAGTGTAAATACTGACAAACTTTTAGGGAGCCAGCATTACCCTGATACCAAACCAGAAAATGATATAATAAGTTTTTTTTTTTAAAAAAAAACAAACAAACAGAAAATGTGGTACATTTACACAATGGAGTATTACTCAGCTATTAAAAACAATGAATTTATGAAGTTCTTGGGCAAATAGATGTATGTGGAGGATATCATCCTTAGTGAGGTAACCCAATCACAAAAGAAGTCACTAGATATACACTCACTGATAAGCAGATATTAGCCCAGAAACTTAGAATACCCAAGATACGTTATGCAAAACACAAGAAAACCAAGAAGGAAGACCATCGTGTGGATACTTCATTCCTCCTTAGAATAAGGAACAAAATACCCATGAAAGGATATAGGTACAGAGACAAAATTTAGACCTAAGATGAAAGGACTATCCAGAGACTACCCCATCCGGGGATCCATCCCATCATCAGCCACCAAACCCAGATACTAATGCACATGCCAGCAAGATTCTGCTGAAGGGACCCTGNTATAGCGGCCTCTTGTGAGGCTATGCCAGTGCCTGTCAAACACAGAAGTGGATGTTCACAGTCAGCTATTGGATGGAGCACAGGGCTCCCAATGGAGGAGCTAGAAAAAGTACCCAAGGAGCTGAAGGGGGCTGCAACCCTGTAGGTGGAACAACAATATGAACTAACCAGTACCCCCTGAGTTTGTGTCTCTAGCTGCATATGTAGCAGAAGATGGCCTAATCGGCCATCATTGGGAAGAGAGGCCCCTTGGTCTTGCCAACTTTATATAACCCAGCACAGGGGAAGGCCAGGGCCAAGAAGTGGGAGTGGGTAGGTAGGGGAGCAGGGGCGGGGGAGGGTATGGAGAACTTTTGGGATAGCATTTGAAATGTAAATAAAGAAAATATCAAATTAAAAAAAAAGACAGACAAACAGACAACATTTTTAATAAAAATCTTCCATGCTGGAGTCAAGAACAAGTGAAGATTATACCAAGTTGGCTTCTGTCCAAGGATTCAGGGTTGGTTCAACAAAAGCAAGTCAATGAGTATAACTTAACACATAAATAAAATTAAAGGTTTAAAAATATACAGTAGTCTCAATCAATGCAGAAAGGCCTTCAACAGACTTCAACAACTGTTCATGACAAAACCCTGAGGAAAGCAGGCCTAGAACAAACACAGATTGGCACAATGAAGGCTCTATGGGACAAACCTATAGTCACCATTCCACCAATTAGAAAAAATAAAAAATAAAAGGATTTCCTCTTTTAAAAAAATTTCAGAACAAGACAATTCTGTCCACTTTCATTTGATACAGTGCTCTAAACTTTTGCTGAAGCAATGAGACAAGAGGCATACATAAAAATGAGAAAATAGGAAAGGGAACAGTCAAATAATCCTGATTGGCAGAAATTATCCTATGCGCCCAAGATCCCAAAGATGCCTTCAGAAAACCTCCAAACACAATGAGCACTTTCAATAAAATAGCAGGATACAAAATCAACATGCAAAAATGCAGTAAACCTTTCTAAATATCAAAAGTTAGCCTTCCAATAAAGAGAACTGGAGGTAGGGGTATTGCATTCACAATTACTTTTAAAATACTTAGGAATATACCTATCCAGGAAGGTAAAAGATCCCAGCAAGGAAAACCTCAAGACATTAAAAAAACAAAAACAAAACCTGAAGAAAACTATAGAAAATCACGAGACCCTTGTGTACTTTATCTACAGACGTGAGAGATAATGTAGAAATGACTATACTACCTAAGTGATATATAGATCTGATGAATACCCATAAAAATGCCAATGACATTTTTCACAGAGTTATAAAAAATCTAGAATTCACCACCCCAGTTGAGTCCACCTGGGATGCAGCCTGCAGAATAAGGTCTACCCAGGACATAGCCTGCAAAATGGGGTCTGCCTGAGGCACATCTCCCAGAGTAGCATAACTTGACCTTCATTGTCTGGTCCACAGACCGCCCCCGCCCCCATCCTCCCCACTTCCCAGGAAGCCCTGCTGCCATCAGGATGATCCAGACAACACCAGGGAAAACCAGATGCCTAAAGAGCAGTGCAAGAACAAAATCAACAAGACCCAGGGCAATATGGCACCACCAGAGCCCAGTTATCCTGCTACAACAAAACCTGTTTATCTTAAAGAAACTGAAGCATAATAAGGATCTTAAATCCAATCTTATAAAGACAATGGAGGCCTTTAAAAAGGACATGAATAAATCCCTTAAGGAAATACAGAGAAATACATTCAAACAGGTAGAGACATTTAAAAAAGAAAGCAAATAAATATAAAGAAATAAAGGAAACTACAATCAAACAGGTGAAGATATAAAGAAAATTGTCCAAGATCTGAAAAGGAAAATAGAAGCAGTAACGAAACACAAACTGAGGAAATCCTGGAGTTGGAAAACCTAGGAAAGAGAACAAGAACTACAGATGCAAGCATCACCAACAGAATTCAGGAGATGGAAGAGAGAATCTTAGGTGTAGAAGATATGATAGAAGAAATCAATAAAACAGTCAAAGAAAATGCAAAAATCTAAAAAGTTCATGACACAAAACATTCATGAAATTTTGGACCAAACCTAAGAATAATAAAAATAGAAGAAAAAGATATTCCCAGCTTGAAGTCCCAGAAAACATCTTCAACAAACTTATAGAAGAAAATTTCCCTACCTAAAGAAAGACATGCCTATAAAGATACAAGAAGTTTACAAAAACCACTAAACAGATTAGACCACAAAAGAAAATCCTCCCGCCACATACTAATCAAAACACTAAATATACAGAACAAAGAAAGAATTTTAAACGCAGCAAGCAAAAGATGCCAAGTAACATATAAAGCCAGAATTTTGTGAATTACAACTGATTTCTAGAAGGGCTTGGTCAGAGGTCTTGCAGACCTTAAGAGACTAGAGATGTCAGCCCAAATTACTATGCCCAGCAAAACTTTCGATCACCATGGATGGTGAAACCAAGATAGTCCATGACAAAACCAAATTCAAACAATCCCTTTCCACCAACCCACTGTAACAGAGGATACTGAAAAGAAAACTCCAACCCAACGAGGCTAATTAGACTCAAGAAAATCACCAGAAGAGAAACACACACACACAAACACACACATTCACTCGACCACCACCAACATCAAAATAACAGGAAGTAACAATCATTGGTCATTAAAATCTTGCAACATCAATGTACTCAGTTCTCCAGTAAAAAAAAAAAAAAAGACGCAAGCTAGCAGAAAAGATGTGTAAATAGAATCCATCATTCTGCTGTTTACAAGAAACACATTTCAGCATAAAAATAGTATAACGGGGTATAAAGAACACAAAAGAATTTGTCTTCTTCTCAGCACCTCACAGAACTTTCTCCAAAATTATCCATATAATTGGTCACAAAGAAAGCCTCAGCAAATACATAGTTGAGTAACCTCATGTATCTGATCAGGTTACCATGGATGGTGAAAGCTGGACTTTAACAACAACAGAAACAACAGAAAGCCTACATGTTCATGGAACTGAACAACTCTCTACTCAATGATCTCTGCGCCAGGGAAGAAATAAAGAAAAAAATGAAAGACTTTCTACAATCAAATGAAAACAAGAGCATGACATACCCATAGTTTTATGGGACACTATGTAAGCATGCTAAGAGGAAATTTCATATACTAATTGCCCTCATAAAGAAATTGAAGAGTTCTTATACCAATGAATTAAAAGTATATCTGAAGGCTCTAGGGGAAAAAAGAAACAAACACACCAAGGAGGAGTAGATGGCAGGAAATAATCCAACTTGGGCTGAAATCAA
>NC_034593.1:58878144-58908317 GCF_900095145.1 Mus pahari
TTCAGACCAATTCCCTTATGAACATTGATGCAAATATATTCAATAAAAAATTCAAAAACTGAATCCAAAAACACATCATACACATCATCTACAATGATCAAGTATGCCTTATCACAAGGATACAGAGGTGGTTCAATATACAAAAATATACAGAAACTTGAAATGAACTCGATGTTCCTCAACTGAAGAATGGATAAAGAAAATGTGATTCATGTGCACAATGGATTACAACTCAGTCATTTAAAACAAGGACATCCCTGGGAGCTCTGAGGGTACTGGCTGGTTCATATTGTTCCTCCTAAACCACCAACCAAAGAGAACACATCGGGGGGGGGGGGGATGACTCCAGCTGCATATGTAGCAGAGGGTGGCCAAGTTGAACATCAATGGGAGGAAGGGCCCTTGGTCTTGAGAAGGCTCGATGCCCCAGTGTAGGGGAATGCCAGAACAGGGGAGCAGGAGTGAGTAGGTTGGTGGGGGGGGGAGGGATGGGATATGAGGGGGTTGGAGGGAAAATAAGTAAGGGGGATAACATTTGAAATGTAAATAAAGAAAATATCTAATAAAAAAGATAAAAAGAATCATAATGTAAAAACCCAAAAACCAAAACCAAAACCAAACCAAAACAACAACAAAAATAAAAAACAAAACAAAGCAAGAACAAGGACAACATGAATTTACCAGGTAAATGGATGGAACTAGAAAATATCATCCTGAGTGAGGCAACCCAGACTCAAAAAGACATGCATGATATATACTCACCTATAAGTGGATATTAGCCATAAAATGTAGGATAATCATGCTATAGTCCATAAACCTAAAGAAGCCAAATAACAAGGAGAGTTAAGGGGAAGGTGGTTGAATTTTTCTCAGAGGGAGAAACAAAATAGATATTGGAGGTCGATGGAAGGAGAGAACTGAGTTGAAGAGCAGTTGGGGAGCAGGACAGGGGCTGGGAGATCATATATAGGGAGAGCAGGGGTGAGAGAATGGAGATGAGGGGTAATCTCTAGGAAATGCCAGAGACCCATATTGTGGGGAGCCCCCAGAGGGTGTATGGGGGTGCCTTTAGCTGAGACTCTTAGCAGTGTAGTATATGGAACTGGAAATGGTAACTTAGTGTAACCAGGCAGGACTCCCAGGGGAAGGATAAAAACACCAAACCACTCACAAAAGCTTCAACCCAAAATGTGTCCTGCATTCAATATGTGCAGGGACAAAGAAAGAGCAGAGATGGAATGAATGACCAACCAATGACTGTCCCAAACTGGGACAAGAACCAATCTCTGACACTATTAATGACACTCTGCTATGCTTGGAGTCAGGAACCTAGCAGAACTGTCCTCTCAAAGGCTCCATCTAGCAGCCAATGAAAAGAGATTCAGAGACACACCCAACCATCAGATGAAGCTAGAGGAGTCTTAGGGAAGAGTTGGAAGAAAGTTTGAGGAACTTGAAGAGGACAAGGGGTTCACAGGAAAACCAACAGAGTAACTAACCTGGGCCCTTGGAGATTCCCACAGACTAAATCACCAGCCAAAGAGCAATGGACTGGACCTAGGCCCACTGTACATGTGTGGCAGATGGGCACCTTGGTCTTCATGCAGGTCTCCCCAAAACTGAGGCTGTCCTAGAACATGTTGCCTGCCTGCCTGTGGATTTCACACCCCTAAATGGACTGCTCTGCTTGGCCTCTGTAGGATAGGATATGCTTAGTGCTGCAAAGACTTGGTGTGTATGTATGTATTGGTGTGTGTGTGTGGGGGGAGATTTAGTGAGGGAGGTGACATACATGGGGCGAGGCTAACACTTCTCAAAAGAAAAGGGGAAGGTGGAATGGGGGAAGTCTTTAGTGAAGGGGGTAATGGGAGGAGAGGAAGGGCTGATATTGGGTTGTAAAGTGGATAAATAGATAACTTTTAAAACTCTAAACTTCGTGAAAAAAAGGCACAAAGGATCCAAAACAGCCAAAGCAACTCTAAGCAGGTCAGGCAATCCCAAATACACCAACATTTCTAACCTTAAGGTACCTTCTAAAGCCATCATCATAAACAGCACTGTGCTGGCAAGAAAACAAACTTGCAAAGCAATGGGATTGAAAAGATGACACAGAGTGAAGCCAACACAACTCTAGCCACCTAATATTTGACAAAGGTCTTCAAAGCAGACACCTCTTTAAAGCCTATGCAGCCAATGAACTCAGGAAAGTGGATATGCATATGTACAAGGATGAAATTAAAACCACATCTCTGGCCCAAAATGGATCAAAGAACTTACTGTAAAACCTGAGACTCTGAACCTACTAGAAGAAAACACAGGCAAAACACTTCCAGATACAGACAGCCAGACTTTCTAAAGAGGATTCCAGTGGTACAGGAAGTATTCCAAATAGACAAATGTGTTACATGAAACTAAAAAGCTTCTGCATTGCAAAGAAAACAATCACCAGAGTTAAGATACAGCTTACAGAAAAGGAGAAAATCATTGCCAACCATATATCAGGCTAAGGATTAATATCTAGAATCCATAAAAACGAATGAAATAAAACACCACAAAAAGTCATCCAATCAATAAAATAGGCAAATGAATTAAACCAAGAGTTCTCAAAGGAAGAAATGACTAATAAATATTTGAAAAAGTATTCAACATCCTAAGTCACTGGGGAAATAATAAATCAAAACTAAATTGAGTGGCCAGAGAGTGGGCTCAGAGATTAAGAATATTTGCTACTCTTCCAGGGGACTCCATTAGGAGTCTAGCACCCACTCTGGACAGCTCACAATTGCAACTGCAAGTTCCTAGGGACATGGAGTCCTCTTCTGGACTAACACACACACACACACACACACACACACACACACACACACACACACACACTTTAAAAACTATAGAGAGACACTAATTTAACTCAGTCATAGCAGCTATCATCAAGAGAACAAACAACTGTAGGCAAGTATACTGGCTGGTTTTGTGTGTCAACTTAACACAGCTGGAGTTATCACAGAGAAAGGAGCTTCAGTTGGGGAAGTGCCTCCATGGGATCCAGCTGCAAGGCATTTCTCAGTTGGTGATCAAGGTGGGAGGGCCCCTTGTGGGTGGTGCCATCTCTGGGCTGGTAGTCTTGGGTTCTATAAGAAAGCAGGCTGAGCAAGCCAGGGGAAGCAAGCCAGTAAAGAACATCCCTCCATGGCCTCTGCATCAGCTCCTGCTTCCTGACCTGCCTGAGTTCCAGTCCTGATTTCCTTTGGTGATGAACAGCAATGTGGGAAGTGTAAGCTGAGTAAACCCTTTCCTCCCCAACTGGCTTCTTGTTCATGATGTTTGTGCTGGAATAGAAACCCTGACTAAGACAGCAAGGATATGGAGAAAGGGAGCACTGCTGGTGAGATGTAAACTGGCATAGCCCCATGGAAGTCAATAAAGAGGTTCCTCGGAAACCTAACAATAAATCCACTGGATGATCCAAATATAACACAGCACATCACAGACTCACACAGCTATGTGCATTTCTGCAGTGTTCAAAAAAGCTAAGATGTTGAACCAGCCTGGAAGTCCATCAACAGACAACCAATTTTTTTTTTTTAAATAGTGGTATATATGCATAATGGAATCCTATTCTGTAGAGGTGGTGCTGATGTTAAGGTCCTGTTCCTCAATTGGTTCTTGATCTGTCAGTAAAGAAAGTCATGGACCAATTGCTGGGCAGGTTCCTGGAAGAAAAGTAGACTCAAGGAAGGGGAGAAAAGTTTTGCCATGCTTTGGAGGGAGAAGAACCCAGCAGCCATGTGAGGTCTCAGGTGGAGCTGGAGCCTGCGGCAACTGCTACAGGTAGGTGGTCAGGCATGTTTGGCAGGGCTAGGTGGGACTAGCCTCTGAAGTTTAGGGGAAGTAGGAGGTACAGAGCTAAGAATATTGCTAAGGGCACTTTTTCCAGATGGGAGATAGCAGCGCCTAACAATTGTGCCAAGAAGGCAAGTTGATAAGGAACAACTGTGTGTATATCTTTTATTCATACATTCAAGGGAATCTGGGAGGGGGCTGGTGGTGTGGTCCTAGAACAAAGCCAGGTAACATTAAACTACACAAAATACTATTCAAAAGAAAAATGAAATTATAATATCAGCATGAAAGTTTATGAATGAATGAATGAATGAATGAATGAAAAATCTGCTCATTATGATTATGATTTTCCCAGTCACAAACCTCTAGTGAACATTTAAAAGCTGAAAATAGATTCTTCTCTAATACAATACACCCGGAGCACAGTTGCTCACTCCCAACCACCCTGTCTCTCTCTGTCCCCTGCACTGCCCCAGATCTTTACTCCCCTTGCATCTCCTGTCAGAAAAGAGCAGACTTCCAAAAGACAACAACCAAACATGGCAAAACTAGATACAATAAGACAAAACAAAGATCTTCCCACCAGGGGTGAAGGGACCATACCTGCTCCCACAGTTAGGAGTCCCACAAAAACACGTTGCTAACAGCTACAATAAACACAGAGAACACGGTGAAGATCCATGCAGGCCCTACACTCGCCTCTTCAGACTCAGTGAGCCTGTATGTACTCTGCTTAGTTGATTCAGTGAGCCATGTTCTCCTGGAATTCCCCGATCCCCTCTGACTCCTACAGTCTTTCCTTCCCTCTTCTATGGGGTTCCCTGAGCTCTGAGAGAAAAGACCTACCTGATGGAGACTTCCAGTTCACACTCTCTCTGTATAATATCTGATTGTAGATCTTTGCATCTCTCCCATCTGCTGCCAGAGTAAGCCTCACTGATGATGTGGACAAGGCATCAATCTATGCATTCAGAAGAATATCATTAGGAATAATTTCATTGTTCTTTGTTTTTTTGTTTTTGTTTTGTTTTTTAAGCCCAGTCATGTTTCATTTTACTATGGGCTATCTCCTCTCCAATTCTTGGCTATCCAAGCAGTGTTAGGCATGGGCTCCCTTTTACGGAGTAGGCCTCAACTTAAATCAGACATTGGTTGGCCTCTCCCACAAGTTCTGTGCCACCATTGCCCTCTACCATTGTGGAGACAGGATAGATCATAAGTCAAAGGTTTTATGACTGTGTTGGTATCCTAGTTTGCTTTCAGTGGTCTCTGGTGTACCTGCTAGTACAAAAGAGATTAAAATGGAGGGGTGAAGGCTTCATGCAGGCTCTTCCTCTCCAAGTTCAGTGAGCTGTGTGGATATTGTCCTTGGATATGGGGCTCTGCTGTCAGTTTGCTGACAGCAACCCTCTGGCCTAGCATGAGACTGGATTGTTGGGAAGTCTCCACTGGAACCCCTTGACCAACAACTCAACTGAATGCAACTCACTCCTAACACTGGGAGCCTTGTCTAGCTATAAGAGATGGTCAACACTGTGTGCTGCATTACTAAGAGTCCTCACTGGGGTCACCCTCGTAGATTTCAGGGAGTTTCCACTGCACTATGTTTTCATACTGTTTCCCAAATGCCCCCTAATTCCAACAATCTCTTCCCACATTCTCTCCCACCTTCCCATCTCAACCCTAGCCTGATCCCTCCTGCTCCTGTCCTCACCTTCTCCAAGTCCACAAACAAAATATATTCAACCCTCCCTTCTCAGGAAAATATAAGTGCTCCCCAATCAGAGTCCTCCTCTTTACTTAACCTCTCTGAGTCTATGATTGTGGTCTTGTTATTATTTACTTAACAGCTAATATCTACTTACAAGTGAATACATACCGTAGTTGTCATATGGGTTTGTTACTTCACACAAGATGACTTTTATTGTTCTAGTTCCATCCGTTTGCCTGCAAACTACATGATGTCATTTTTTAACATCTGAGTAATACTCCATTGTGTAAGTGTACCACACTGTCTTTATCTATTCTTTGGTGGAAGGATATCTAGGGGTTTTTTTCCCCAGGTTTGGGCTATTATGATAAAGGCTACAATGAACCTAGTTGAGCAAGTGTCCTTGTGGTAGGATAGAGAGTCCTTTGGGCATATGACCACGAGTGGCATATATGGATCTTGAGGTAGACTGATTTCCAATTTTATGAAGAGTTGCCATATTGATTTCCACAGTGTCTATACAAGCTTGCACTCCCACCAGCAACAGAGAAGTGTTCCCCTCCATCCACATCCTCATCAGCATGAATGGTCTCTTGTGTTTTGATCTTAGTCATTCTGACAGGTTAAGATGGAATCTCAGAGTAGTTTTGATTTGCATTTATCTGGTGGTTAAGGATTTTGATCATTTCTTTAAATGTATCTCAGTTATTTGAGATTTCTCTGTTGAGAATTTTCTTTGGAACTGTACCCCATTTTGTAATTGGATTATTTGGTTTGTTGATATCTAGTTTCTTGGGCTCTTTATAGGTTTTGGATATCAGTCTTCTGTCAGAAGAGGAGATGGGGAAGTGCTTGGCAGATGTGGAGTCTATAGGCTGCCACTTTATCATATTAAAGGTGTCCTTTGCCTTACAGAAGATTTTTAGTTTTATAGTCCCTTTTACTAATTGTCGATCTTAGTGACTACGCCATTGGTATTCTGTTCAGGAAGTTATCTACTATGTCAGTGCATTCAAGGCTATTCTCCACCTTCTCTTCTATCAGGTTCAATATATATGATTTTATGTTGAAGTCTTCGATCCAACTGGACTTGAGTTTTGTGCAAGGTGATAGATAGGGATCTATTTGCATTCTTCTACATGCTGGCTACATCCAGTTATATCAGCACCATTTGTTGAAAATGCTTTTTTTCCCAATTTGTATGATTCTGACTTATTTATAAAAAAAAAAAATCAGGTATCCTCAGTATGTCTGTTTCATCTGGGTCTTCAATTCCACTGATCAACTTGTCTATTTTTATGACAATACCATGTGATTCTTATTACTGTAGCTCTGTGGAAGAGCTTGAAATCAGGAAAGATGATACCTCTAAAAGTTCTTTTATTATACAGGATTGTCTTAGCTATCCTGTGCTTTCTATTTTTCCATAGGATGTTGAGTACTATTCTTTCAAGGTCTGTAAAGAATGATGTTGGTGAAACTCAAGAAGAAGGAAGACCAAAATGTGGATATTTTGACCCTTCTTAGAATGGGGAACAAAATACCCATGGAAGGAGTTACAGAGACAAAGTATGGAGCTGAGACAGTAGAAAGGACCATCCAGAGACTGCCCCACCTGGGGATCCATCCCATATACAACCACCAAACCCAGACACTATTGCACATGCCAGCAAGATTTTGCTGACAGGACCCTGATATAGCTCTCTCTTTTGAGGCTATGCCAGTGCCTGGCAAATACAGAAGTGGATGCTCACAGTCATCTATTGGTTGGAACACAGGTCCCCTAAAGAAGGAGCTAGAGAAAGTACTAAGGAGCTAACGGGGTCAGCAACCCTATAGGAGGAACAACAATATGAACTAACCAGTATCCCCGAGAGCTGTGTCTCTAGCTGCATATGTAACAGAGGACGGCCTAGTTGGCCATCAATGGGAGGAGAGGCCCTTGGTCTTGCGAAGATCATATGCCCCAATACAGGGGAATGCCAGGGCCAGGAAGCAGGAGTGGGTGGGTTGGGGAGCAGGGTGGGGAAGGGTATAGGAGACTTTGGGGATAACATTTGATATGTAAATGAAGAAAATATCTAATAAAATTATCTGAAAAAAAAAAGAATGATGTTGGAATTTAGATTGGGACTGTGTTGAATCTGTAGATTGCTTTTGATAAAAGAGTCATTTTTACTCTGTTATTCTTTCTGATCCATGAGCATGGGAGATTTTTCCATCTTCTGATATCTTTTTCCAATCTCTTTCTTCAAAGACTTGAAGTTATTGTCATGTAAGTCTTACATTTATTTGGTAGAGTTACCTCATGATATTTTACTTTTTTTTTTTTTTTTTTTTTTTTTGGATATTGTGAAGAGTGTTGTTTCTCTGATTTTTTTTTTCAGCCCATTTGTCATTTGAATATAGAAGGGCTACTGAATTTTCTGAGTTAATCTTACATCCAGCCACTGTGTTGAAGGTGTTTATCGGCCTTAGGAGGTCCCTGGTAGAATTTGGGGGGTTGCTTATGTATACTGTCATATCAACTGCAGATTAATGATACTTAGACTTCTTCCTTTCCAATTTTTATTGTCTTTATCTCCTTTAGTTGTCTTATTGCTCTAGTTGAAACTTAAGTACTATACAGAATAGATATGGAAAGAATGGTCACCCAGTTCGTGTTCCTGTCTTTGGTAGAATTGCTTCGAGTTTCCCTCTATTTAATCTGAGGCTGCCTATTAACTTGCTGTAAATTCCCTTTCTTGTGTTTAGACATGTCCCTTGTATATCCGATCTCTCCAAAGCCTCTATCATGAAGGGGTCTTGGATTTTGTCAACAGCTTTCAGCATCTAATGACAAGATCATGTGGGATCTTTTCCTATCCCTGCATCTCTGGAATGAATACTGCTTGATCATGGTGGATGGTACTTTTTTTTTGGGGGGGGGNGGGGTTGGTTTTTCGAGACAGGGTTTCTCTGTGTAGCCTTGACTGTCCGAAACTCACTCTATAGTCCAGGTTGGCCTCGAACTAAGAAATCTGCCTGTCTCTGCCTTCCAAGTGCTGGGATTAAAGGCGTGTGCCACCACTGCCTGGCTGGATGGTACTTTTGATGGGTTCTTGGAGTAGGTTCGAGAGTATTTTATTGAGTATTTTTGCATCAATGTTCATGAAGGAAATTGGTATGAAATTCTCTTTCTTTGTTGAACCTTTGTGTGGTTTGAGTATCAGGGAGACTGTGACCTCACAAAATGTATTTGGCGATGTTCCTTATGTTTCTACTTTGTAGAATAATTTGAGAAATGTTGCTATTAGCTTTTCATTGAAAGTAGGGTTCTGCCCTGAAATCATCTGGTCCTGGGCTTTGCTTTTTCTTCTTTTTTCTTTCTTTCTTTCTTTTTCTTTTTCTTTTTCTTTTTCTTTTCTTTCTTTTGTTCTTTCTTTCTTTCTTTTGTTTTTTTGGTTGGGAGACTTTTAATTGTATAACCCTTATTCCCTTAGAGGTTATAAATCTAAGATTATTTAAATTATTTATCTTATCTTGATTGAACTTTGATAAGTGGTGTCTAGCAAGTATATTGTCCATTTCAATTAGATTTTCCAGTTGTTTTGAGTACCAGTTTTTTGAAATAAGACCTAATAATTCTTTGAATATCCTTGGTGTCTATTGTTATGTTCCCCTTTCTGTTTCTGACTTTACTAATTTGGATATTTTCTCTCTGATTTTCAATTAGTTTGAATAAGGGTTTGCCGATCTTGTTGATTTCTTTCAAAGAACTAACTCATTCTTTGTAGTGTTGTCTTTGCTTCTATTTTATTGATTTTAATCCTGAGTTTGATTATTTCCTGGTGTTTACTCCTCTTAGGTGTGTTTGCTTCTTTTTNTTCTAGGGCTTTCAGGTGTGATGTTATATGGCTAATTTGAGTTTTTGGGTTTTCTGGTGTTTCTTCTGTTGTTGACTTCCAGCATTAATCCTTTGTGGTCAGATAAGAATCAAGGGATTATTTCTATTTTCTTGTATTTTTTTAAGGCTTAGTTTGTTTCTGAGTATTCAGTAAATTTTGGAAAAAAAAATTTGTGAGATCCTAAGAAAAAGGTATATTCTTTTCTGTTTCAGTGAAACATGCTGCAAATATCTGCTAGGTCCATTGGAGTTATGTAAGCTTCACTATTTCTGTTTAGCTTTTGTCTGGATGACCGTCCACTGATGAGCATAGGGTACTGATGTCTCCCACTATTAGTGTATAGGGTTCAATAAGTGCTTGAAGCTTTAGTAATGTTTATTTTACAAATATGGGTGCTCTTGCATTTTAAGCATAGATGCTCAGAACTGAAATTCAAATCTTGGCGGATTTTTCCTTTGATGAGTATAAAGTGTCTTTCCTTATCTCTTTTTGATTAATTTTGGTTGGAAGTGTATTTTGTTAGCATTAGAATGACTACACCAGCTTTCTTCTTGGGTCCATTTGCTCAGAAAAATCTTTCTCCAACCCTTGACTCTAAACTAAAGTCTATGTTTGTTGTTGAGGTGTGTATTTTTGTATCTAGCAGAAGGATGGATCCTGTTTTCACATCATTCTGTTAGTCTGTGTCTTTTTATTGGGAAATTGAATCTGTTGATATTGAGCAATATTAATGATCAATGATTATTAATTCCTGTTATTTTGTTAATGTTTTTGTGGTTGGTATTAGTAATGTATGTGTGTGTTTTTCCAGTCTTGGTTTTGCTCTGTGAGATAATTTTCTGTGTTTTCATGTGTGTAGTTAGCCTCCTTGGGATGGAGTTTTCCGTATAGTACCTACTGTAGGGCTGGATTTGTAGATAGATATTGTTTAAATTTGATTTTGTCATGGAATATCTTGTTTTCTACGTCTATGGTTATTGAAAATGTGGGATATGGCAGTCTTGGCTGGCATCTGTGGTCTCAGGGGTTTGTTTGTTTGTTTTGTTTGTTTGTTTGTCTTGGTGAATTAATGAGTTTTATTGAGGTTATTTAAGAAGTATGAATGAGGGGTTACATACACATGCAGAAATGACTCAAAGAAAGCTCATTCCAGAATGGGTGACAGCTCACCAAGCTGAGAATGTGGATTTTTACTGCACAGCCTAAACAGGTTAGAAAGTGTCCTTTCTAAGTGACTGGCCTCTTAGTTTTTAAGATATGTCACGACCTTTCTAGCTTTTAGAATCTCTCTTGATAAGTCAGGTGTAATTCTAGTAGGCCTGCCTTTATGTTTTCCTTGATCTTTTAATATTCCCTTGGAGCTTAGAGCTTTTAATATTCTTTCTTTATTCTGTAGGGTTAGTGTTTTAATTAATATGTGACAGTGGGACTTTCTTTTCTGGTCCAAACTATTTGGTATCTTTTATAAGCTTCTGGTACGTTTATTGGTATGTCTTTCTTACCAAGTTAGGAAATTATTTTTCTGTGATTTTGTTAAAAATATTTTCTGGGTCTTTGAGCTAGGGTTTTTCTCCTTCTATTCCTATTATCCTTAGGGTTTATTTTCATAGTGTCCCAGATATCCTAAACGTTTATGTCCATTTTTTGTTTTGTATTATTTTTTAGATTTAATGTTTTCTTTAATAGATGTATCCATTTCTTCTGTCATGTCTTCAATCCCGAGAGTCTCTCTTCCATCTTTTATATTCTATTGGTGAATCTTGCCTCTGCTTTCTGTTCAAATTCCTAGATTTTTTCATCTTTGGATTCCTTCAGTTTTTTCTTTATTGTTTTTATTTAAAATTTCAATTCCTGATCAGTTTTACTCATTTTTTTGAACTACTTTTCCCCTCATTTTCATTAATGGATTCATTCATTTCCTCTTTTAAAACCTCTATCATCTTCATATAGTTGGTTTTAATTTCTTTTTCTTGTATTTCAGCTACATTAAAGTATTCTAGGCCTAGGCCTGCTGTGGTAGGACAGCTGGGCTTAAGTGGAGATCTATTGTCCTGGGTGTTATTGATTGTGTTCTTAAGCTGGCATCTAGGTGTCTGGGTTTTGGAGTGATTTCAGGGCTAGGTGCTTATTTCTGGGTTTGTCTTTGTTGGGCGGGTATTTTGTTCCTCGACTTCTGTTTCCCCTGGATTTTCAAAGAGTATGATAGATGTCTGTGTTGACTGTTCTGCTTGAATGTTCACAGGGAATGCCTGTTGGTGTTGGGGTGGGTGGGTGGGATGTAGGGATGAGTTAGTGGAAGGAGGTCCAGAGGAGATGGTCTCTGGTGTCCACAGAAAGCATAGAAAATGGGGAAAGTAGGCTGTAGCTAGTGTTCTGTTGCAGCACTGGGAAAGAGTTTAAGTGATTTGTTCTGCTGGAGAAACAGAGAGAATGGAGTAAGTCTATGTGCAGGCTACCTGGCCTCTCTACTGAACTCTATCTCAAAGAGAGGTAAACACTTAGTCTACAGTTAAAATTATTCATAATTTCTTTCTCTGTTACATCTCAGCTACTTAATATGGCCATCCTTGCCACATTTACACACACTCATTAGTTTTCACAATGTTGTCTCAAAGCTCCTTTCTATTATCTCCTTTGGCCTGTCCCAAGACTGATAAGGCAAACATCATTTCTTTTTTTGGAAGGCAAAACCAAAATTCTGAGTAGCAGATTTCTTCAAAACTTGTCCTACGCCTTTTTTTTTTTTCTTCCTCACCATTACATCTTATCTCTCTGCAAATCCCCATTACTCACTGTGGTTTCATTTGTGAGACTCACACCCTGCTCTAATGTGAGCTTCTGATGATGAGGAAATGTTTCCTAGCGCTGCACCAGGCATTGAAAAAACACAGAATTAAACCCTTTGGAATACAAGTGCATGGCACATAGTAGTCCTTAGTGAGTCAGAACCACTAAAATTCTTAAAATTCATCACAACCACCCTTCTGATGAGTTGCCTATAATCTGAACTCATGTCCACACAGACAAGGTACTCCTGATATTGGCCTTGACAGACATCTTCCCTTCCCCTTTGCTTTCTCTTTCCAGCTGTCATAGTTAGGAGTTCCACTGCTGCGATGAAACATCATGAACAAAAAGCAAGATGGGGAAGGGAAGGATTTATTTGGCTCACATCACTGGAGGAAGTACTCACCCAGAGCTGGAACTTGGAGGCAGAGCTGTTGCAGAGGCCATGGACAGGAGCTACTCACGGGCTTGTTTCACACATGTTGCTCAGCCTGCATTTATCTTATAGTGTCCAAGACTGCCATCTCAGGGATGTCACCACCTATAATGAGCTGGGCTTTCCACCCTTGATCACTACTTGAGAAAATGCCCTACAACTGCATGTCATGGAGGCATTTTCTCAACTGAGGCTCCTTCCTCTTTGATGACTCTAGCTTGTATCAGCCACATGACTTTCTTTGTTAGATCCAGGTTTCTTCAGCTTATTCCTTCCTTGGAACTTTGTACCTAATGCTTCCTCTAGCTGGGATATTTGTTGGTTCCTTCACATGGTAAGTTCATTGCCACCAGTTGTGTCTCAGCACAAATGTTACCAGCTAAAGGAAACCTACTCCAATGACATAAAACTATTCTCCATTCATCTTCTCATGTGCTTTCTTCCTGGAATGCAACATAATGTCACCTTAATTACTGTTTTGTATGTGTGTATGGACCTGTCACCTACACTGTAGTTTCCCTTAGTGGGATCATAGGCACTGCATGTATAGATTAAAGCAATTCAAATGAATGGATGGATGAATGAATGATTAACAAGCCTCAGTTTTCTGGTCTATAAAATCAAGGAATTGGCATTCATGGGCTCTAAGGTCCTTCCTAACCTAGGATTCTCAATGAAGCGAGGTCCTTGACTTTTTGCAGTGTTTGCTGGGGTCCTTCATGAGGTTTCCTTCATTAAGTCATATTTTCTTCTATTTTGGGCTTTAGTTCTCACACCAAGGAGATCCCCAGGAGTAGAGAAATAATAGCGAGGAGAGGGGAAGGTCAAGCAATATTTTTTCAGGTAAAGAACAACTTGTATATATTGCAGGGCAACTGCCTTTGCCACCAGCACCTCCTGTAGCCTGCATTCTTCCAAGTCAAACGCCATCACCCTAGGTTCACCACACATCTCCTGGCTCCCCATTACCGACATAAAGTCAGCCCAAAGATGATCATGTTTCTGAGTTTTCCCCAAGTTGTATAATATATTAATTTTTTAAAAAAACTAGTGGTTTTTTTTGTTTTGTTTAGTTTTTGTTTTTATGAGCAACAATGACACACACACACAAAATCAGAGCTGTGGCTCTGTTGATTTCTGTGACAACAATATTTGTAGTAGTGCATTTTCTTATCATTCTCTTGGTGTTGGGCATCAAGTGACTGATGTGTTATAATTATTCACAGGAAGAATTTATCGTGTGGTTACTTTCAAGTGAACAATAGAGGAGGCATTGTAATGAAGATGAAACCGGTCACTCTAGGTGTCTCAGCCGGCATGAACATGCAGCTGTAACTCATGACCATACCAAATGACTGGTGACAGGTGACCTTTACCTGGGCTTGCTGTGAAAACTGCAGTGTAGCTTTAGGTACTTATTTGTCAAGAACCTCCAGAAAATACACTTTCAATTTGCTCAGGAGATACTAGATATTTACCCATCATTTAGTAATTTCAGACTTTCAATATTTTTGACATTAATTGTATCTTACATAATAAAGACAAATTGAACACCTTCCTTCCCCAGAAAACATAACCTGACTAGGTTCAATGTCTTTATTGTTCCCAATTTGGAAAGGTCAGGAGATTGAGAAAATCTACTTAACGGTTTTGTCTCTTTCAGTTCTCAAAGCCTTTGCAAAAGGCTCCAGCATCTCATGCTTCACTTTTAGTTAATTGTATCAACTTCTGGTCTGTGTGTTTTGCTTGGTTTGGTTTAGTTTGGCTAGGGTTTTTTTTTTGTTTGTTTGTTTGTTTGTTTTGTTTGCTACAAAGATTCCCATTAGAATCAGCTTTCACCCCTACATAGCTATATGGATATCACAGGTTATTATAGTTAGTATTTCAAAAACAACAACAAAATAAAATAAAAAATATGAAGAAGGCTTGATGCTCCAGTGTAGGGGAAAGCCAGGGTGGGGAGGCAGAGCACCCTCATAGAAGCAGAGAGGGGGAGGATGGGATTTGGGGTTTCCAGAGGGGAAACCAGGAAAGGGGATAACATTTGAAATATAAATAAATAAAATATCCAACAATTAAAAAAATAGAAAACACACACACACACACAAGAGTTTATTGTGGCTACTTCAAGCACAGGGTTTAGCTGTCCTTTACATTAGAGCACTAGAAGAAACAGGGAGGCTTTTACACTGAGGATCGTGGTCACAGATAAAGGGTTCTAGGCCCATTCTCTTGGAAGCACTGCTTTGGCATCCACTTAAGTCTCAGTCATTTGATTACAAAGATGAGAGAAATGGATCTCATGCCCCGAGAAGAGCATCAACTAAACTAAGAACCTAGAATTTCAAAGGCAAAATATTCTGATGTCAAACATTCAGGATAATGGAATCTTTACAGAAAAACTGTGAAAAATCTGTCTTGCAAGCGTGAACTTTATAACAGAGAGCTACCTCAATTTTGCAGACTGATTTGATGACCATAGCTGATATAATAAAGCACGTTGCTTTTAAATCTTTTCTCTGTTTAAAGGGCTGGATAGTAATTAAAAAAATAGCTGTCAAGTCACCTTTAAAGCTAAAATGTAAATATTGTAATTTGTTTGGCTCTGGGCCATTTTATTTTGCATGCAAGCTTCTCTCTTGATAGACAAATAATTTATGAAAATAAGGATTATTTTTATAACTTAACTCATTGGTCACTTAATATATAGCATAAACCATTGCTGCTCTCTGTTAGAGATATTTTAAGATATGTTTTAACATTTTTATTGTATCTTAGTTCATATTATCTAACTATATAATAAAAGACTTAGCTTATTTTCACCATTTTACGGGAAGAGTAATATACTTGATGGCTATATTCACTGTTTTTATTCTACTTGTTTAAAACTACAACTAGAGGATGTAACTATAACGCAGTCATCCAAACACTTGCTGGTTACTTCTAAACATCAACTTGCCACAACTTGGAATCACCTGGCAAGGCAGTCTCAATTGAGGGACTGTCTAGAACAGGTTAACCTGTGATCAAGTCTGACAGCTCTTCTTGATTGTCACTTGGAAAGACCTGCCCTGCATGTAGGCAGTACCATTTCATAGACTAGCTGCTGAACTGTGTATGAGTGAAGAAAGTTGGCTGAGCAGGAGTGACCACAAGCAAAGGTGAGTTTATTCTCTGCTTGCTCTTGACTATGGATGGGATGGGACTAGCTGCTTAAATCCGTGCTTTGACTTCCCTTCCTTTAGTAATAAACAGGTATAAGCCAGATAAACATCTTTCTTATAAGTTGGATTTTTACATGAGATTTTTCACAGCAACAGAAAAGAAGCTCAGATACAAGCAAGAGTACCCAAGTTTGCATTCCCATTTCAGTCTGCGCCCTGCAGCTGACCTTGTGCCATAGCTCTCCAAATCCAAAGCCTATCAGGAGAGACCTGGTCTCCCAAGAGTGCTGACACACCTGAGAACACAGGTAAGACACCACTTCTGCTCAAATTCCTGGCCCAAGAAGGACCCACCCAGAGCCATCAGGAGGCAGGAACCAAGGAACAGCCCAGGGACAGGGTCCTTCCAGTTTCTGTCTGCACCCAGGACCTGACCCTGTGCCACAGCTCTCCATAGCCAAATTCCTCTCAGAGAGACCTGGTCTCCTAGGACTGCTGACACACAGGCTTACAGGAGNGACAAGCCACAGTCAGAGACAGCANGACCAGCTAACACCAGAGATAACCATATGGTGAGAGGCAAGGGCAAAAACATAAGCAAAAGAAACCAAGGCTACTTGGCATCATTAGAATCCAGTTCTCCCACCACAGTAAACCCTGGTTACCCTAACACACCAGAAAACAAGACTCTGATTTAAAATCACATCTCATGATGATGATAGAGGAATTTCAGAAAGACAAATAGCTCCCTTAAAGAAATACAAGAGAACACAGGTAAACAGGTAGAATATCTTAAAGAGGAAACACAAAAATCTCTTAAAGAATTACAGGAAAACACAACCAAACAGGTGAAGGAACTGAACAAAACCATCTTGGATCTAAAAATGTAACTAGAAACAATAAAGAAAAGTCAACCCTGGAGATAGAAAAACCTAGGAAAGAGATCAGGAGTCATAGACACAAGCATCACCAACAGAAGAGAGAATCTCAGGCTCAGAAGATACCATAGAAAACATTGATACAACAGTAAAAGAAACAGTAAAATGCAAAAATCTCCTAACCCAAACCATCCAGGAAATCCAGGACACAATGAGAAGACCAAACCTAAGGATAATAGATATAAAAGAGAGCAAAGATTCCCAACTTAAAGGGTCAGTAAATATCTTCAACAAAATTATAGAAGAAAACTTCCCTAACCTAAAGAAAGAGATTCCCATGAGCATACAAGAAGCCTACAGAACTCCAAATAGATTGGACCAGAAAAGAAATTCCTCTTGTCACATAGTAATGAAAGCACCAAATGTACAAAACAAAGAATATTAAAAGCAGTAAGGGAAAAAGGTCAAGTAACATATAAAGGCAGACCTATCAGAATAACGCCAGATTTCTCACCAGAGATTATGAAAGCCAGAAGATCCTGGGCAGATGTCATACAGACCCTAAGAGAACACAAATGCCAGCCCAGGCTACTATACACAGCAAAACTCTCAATTACTATAGATAAAGAAACCAAGATATTCCATGACAAAACCACACTTATACAATATCACTCCACAAATCCAGCCCTAAAAAGGATAATAGAATAGCCAGAAGCTGGAAACAGCCCAGATGTCCCTCAACAGAGGAATGGATACAGAAAATGTGGTACATTTACACAATGGAGTACTACTCTGTTAATTTAAAAAAAAAATGACTTCATAAAATTCGCAAGCAAATGGATGGATCTAGAAAATATCATCCTGAGTGAAGTAACTCAGTCACGAAAGAATACACATGGTGTGTACTCACTGATAAGTAGATATTAAGCAAAGAGTGTGGAATACCCATGATAGAACTCATGGACCACACAAAGCTCAAGAGGAAGGAAGACCAAAAAGTGGATGCTTCAGTCCTACTAAGAAGGGGGAACCATATGATCAAGGGAAATAGAGGGTGGGAGGGACATGGAATGAAGAAAGGAGGGAGAGGTGAAAAAAGGGGGCAGAATCAGGTATGGGAGAAGATGGAGATGTACAGAGGGTCAGGAAATTGATCAGAAGTGTGTAGCAATGGGGGATGGGGAACTGGGGGCAGCAACCAGAAAGTCCCAGATGCCAGGAAGGTGAGAGCCTCCCAGGATCCCACAGGGATGACATTAGCTGAAATACCTCACAAAGGGGAGGCAGAGCCTGTTGAGGCCATATCCAGAGGTTAGGCATGGCCCACCGTAGAGGGATGGGGCCACCCACCCATATCCAAAATTTTAACCCAGAATTGCTCCTGTCTAAAGGAAATACAGGGACAAAGAGTGGAACAGAGACTGAAGGAAAGGACATCCAGAGACCACCTAGGGATCTATCCCACATGCAGATACCAAACTGAGACACTATTGCTGATGTAAAGGAGTGCTTGCTAAGGAGTCTGATACAGCTGTCTCCTGAGAGACTCTGCCAGAATCTGGCCAATACAGATGTGGATGCTCGCAGCCAACCAGACTGAGCACAGAGATCCGAATAGAGGAGTTAGGGGAAGGACTGAAGGAGCTGAAGGGGCCTTATCTGGCATTAATGGGAGGGGAGGCCCTTGGCCCTTGATGCCCCAGTGTAGAGAAATGCTAGGGTCGTGAAGCAGGAGTGTATGGGTGGGGGAGCACCCTCATAAAAGCAGGGTAAGGGGGGATGGCATAGGGGGTTAGCAGAGGGGAAACCAGGAAAGGGGATAACATTTGAAATGTAAACAAATAGAATTTCCAATTAAAAATATATAATTAATAATAATAATAAGCATTTGACATCAGGGGCTAGAGAGATGGCTCATCAGTTCAAAAAAAGAAAAAAAAAAGTACCCACGTTCAAATCCCAGATTCCCTAGGAAAAGCCAGGCAGTGCCTGTGGTGTAATCCCAGCACTGTAGATTCTTTAGGTTTGCTGAACAGCCAGCTGAGCCTATTGGCATGCTCCAGGTTCAGTGAGAGACTCAGTCTCAAGAAAACAGTTTCCCTTTACCCTCTTTCCCTCATCTGTGTTTGCATTGCTCTTCCTCAGGATTTTCCACATCCCTGACCCTGATCCCTACTCTACCATGTACTACTCACAGCCAAGTGAAGGGGAGGGAGGTGGAAAAAGAAGTAGGAGGGGAAGGGGTGAAATTACAATAAGGATGCCTAAAGAAGAGAATCATACTGCTAAATATTTACCAAAAAACCTAATACATGTGACTCCATATAGCAATATAAATGTAGAGTTTTAATAAACCTTTATCATTTAGGCTCCCCCCAAGAACCAAAGACCCCAGTACCAGATTTGAGATGCCCTCTTATGAGTTGCTGGCCAGGACTGTCCAAGAGACTCCCAAAACATGCAGGCAGTCGCTATTGCTCTTGGTTATTCCACAGAAGGGGAAGGTAAGTCCCTACTGATAAAGGTACCATGTACTCAGAAATGAAACCTAGTTTCCTTGGTACAAAAAGGGGCCATAGAAGCTTCCAAAGGAAGGAAGAAACCAACACTTCTACCCAGCTATTATACCTATGAATCACATCAATGACCAGCATGATGCAATTACCCTATAGGTCCAGTATACCTTGGTGGTAATCAAGAGAACTGTAATTATATTTAAGACCCATTAGACAAGAGGGAGACCATACCTGGCACTGGAAACCTAGTTAATTACTCAGAGCTACTGAAGTCATGGGTATTCTCTATAACCACTAATTTACCAAACCAGTATAATACCTAACAACAATCTACAAACATTTGTCTTTATACCCACACGTAAGTGTAGTCTTCAGCCCTCATCAAAGAAACTTCTCTTAACAACAGATGGAGAACACATCTGAAACCAAAATCAATTGAAATTCAGAGTTGTGGAGTCCAGTTCCAATACATGCATCTACAAGGCACTTCCACATGCTAAGGCTCTGGGAACATTGCAGAAGAGAAGGCAAAAAGATTGTAAGAAGAAGATCAGAGCAGTTGCTGTGAGATTGTGTCTTGTAGTAATAGCAGAAGCTACACCCATAAAAATTCACCAAAATGACTGTCCAAACTTGAGCTGAACAAAGATGACACCAACGAACATGCCAAACTGGAGGAAAAACCCATGAGGTCTCAATTCTACACAAAGAACTGAATAGGCCACTGAGGAAATGGGAAAGGTATCGTTCCCCAAGGAAAAACATGTCAATTAATTGTTTAGTGCTGAATGGTCAGCCCTGAAATCATGCATACAGTTAGCATTATATAGATTGAACAGGTTATATTTAAGAATGTATATATATATATATATATATGTATATATATATATATATGTGTGTGTGTGTGTGTATGTGTATATATATATATATATATATATATATATGCATGTGTACAGACACACATATGTATTTAATAATAGTAAAGAAGAAAGAGGCCGTGAGTTTTAAAAATTATGAGAAGAAATATATTGAAGAGTTTGGAGGCAGGAAAGAGAAGGAAGAAATATAAATTATAATTCCCCCTACCAAAAAAAAAGTAAGCAGGTGTGGTACCACACATCCTTAATGGCCATGCACAGGATGAGGATATCTGTGAGGCCCACGCAAATGATATATATCTTCCAGGCCATCCAGGGTTACACAGTGAGACCCTGTTTCAAAACAGCAAACACAGTGACAGCACCTGAGGAAAGATATCTGAGATTGTCCTCTGGTATCCACGCACATAGGCACACGTACACACACACACACACACACAAACACACACCACAATGCATGCACACATAAAAAATGCACACACATGTACAAACATACACATAAATAAAACTAGATGTGGGCTTCCAAGTAGGGCAACAAAGAGTTAGACACATATGTCTTCTTTCTACATTGTTGATAACTCAAGGAAAACCTCTCTGCTAACAGTGTGGGGGGGGGAGGGGTGCAGGTCTGTTCTTTTATGTAGTTAATGTATTAAGCAGATACTAAGCAGACACAGACAATTATTATTTTGTGATTATAGCTGGATAACCATCATGATAGCTGATAATGCTTACAAAGGTGCAACAGAACAGAAAAGTTTGCAATTATAAAGAAAAAATGCAAAAAGTATTTTAAAAACATTATCTTTTTCTCTTTCTGTGCCTTAAGCTCACCAAGGAAAATTGCCACTCTGTCTTTTCCTTCCACTTTCTCCTGCCAAGACTACAGGCTAGTGCAACAGTGAGAGAAGCTTCCTCAAAGCCGATATACTACATGGCTCCTGAGCCACTGGGGATGGTCATCGTTTCCTAGAGCAGCTTCTAGGTTTGGGCTCTTGCATACTCTTAGGCTTACACATTCAGGATGTGCTCCACCTGAACCAATAAAAAGCCATCTTTCAGAGTGAACTCTATATGTCTGCAAAGATTTATATCATGCAACCCTAAAGGTACCATTCATGTCAAAGCCTGTGTTAATTGGAGGTGCTGAGCATCTCTTAGTGCAGTGCCATAGGTAATGGTGCATAGGACACATCTGTGTGTGGCAGCCCTGTTCTGGGTTTGCTCCACAGCACCAAAGATGTGCAGAAAAGCATTTCCCTACTGTCCTCACTGCACTTCCAAAGTCTTTCCTGGGATGTAACAACTTCTACTCCCTTTCAGAGAAGAACATTCTGTGTTTATTGACCATAGCTATCCATTTTCATTCAATATTCAAAAAAGCAAATTAAGCCTACCAATTGAAGACCGTAAATGCAGTGACAAAGACAATATGAGTGTTAATGTTGCAAAGAGTTTTCTATGTATCCAACCTGAGCAAGTTCCAAACCACTCACAGAGTATTAGTCCCTTCTTCTGTGAGATGGAAGGCATATAAATTACTCCCAGGTCTTCCTGGATGGGCCAAAATAAAGGAGCCCAGCATTGTACTCAGTACTAGTACTGGTTTCATAAGAGTCTTCATCATCATCATCACCACCACCACCATCAGCAGCAGCAGCAGCAACAACAACAACAACAGCAGCAGCAGATCTCAACACATCATTACATTGTGTTTTACAGGCTGTCCTAACTTTTTCCCATCACAATATGTTACTATCACTGAGCTGTTCCAAGACTTGGTTTTTGTTTTGTTTTTGTTTTTGTTTTTTCAAAATTCCTCATAGGAAGCCACTGTTTCTATGACATGCTAGCTTAATGTCCATTCTTTGTTTGGACCCAGAGAGCCTGTATCATTTTTGTTGTAGAACATGCAAGAAAACTGAGTCTGCAGTAAGACATCAGCACTGAAGTTGATCTTGCAAGTTGGACACCAGGCAGAATGTAAAATCTTCCTTTCCAGCCAACTCATCCTGGGAGCTCGCAGTTAGTAAATAAAGGGCCTCAGAGTTGGCTTCTCCATGGGTCTGTATCAATGGGATCTTTCTCTGGATGAGCATTAATGTCCCTGGATAGATTCACATGCTCAGCCTTACTTTGGAGGCATGCAACATCTCTGTCTCACCTGCAGCTAGCCACAAATGATGAAGAAGGTGAGGGATCGGGCAATTTCATGCACATGTGTTTTTCCTATAAAGTGGCATATGTTTTTCAGGTTGATGTTGGCCAGGTTAAATCGATCAGGTCTTTGCTTACTGGGAGTAAAAGCAATATCTGGACTATCTCAAGTGGAGGGGCAATCAGACAGGTGATGGCCCTGTGCTGGAAGAATACTAACCAGGTGGATATTTCTAGATGGATGACAGGGTGCACGGATGTATTTTTTCGGCGAGAATGAGATTATGGTAAAGAAGATAGCTGGATACGCATGCTCATTTTGTATCCAGAAATGAGATACTAGTGTTATTCAAATAAGGGTGGGAAATCTATCACTCCTGAGACAAGTCCTGGAATGATTGCAGCCCTCGGTGCTAAAATGAAGTGTCAGGCACCATCATCCTGCCTTCTTGCCCGGATTCTTGATGATCAGAAAGAACTGGGAGCTCTTGAGCTATGCATCATGCAGATGAGGTCAAATTGGATGCTTGGAAGCCGTTTCTCCCCAACTAAACATAGTAGGCTTTTCCTTTGGGAAGTTTGGGTAAACAAGCTGAACCACTCACTCTAACACTTTGCATATCCTCATTTGCTCCTGCCTTCTCCAAAGTCCTTCTGAACCATTCTAGGCATATGCTTCACACCCTCTGTGCTCTCTGGGTGTTTTGTCCCTTTCTTAGGATGAGTGATCCTATAGTCAGACTCTCTGTTACTCATCCTACTTCGCACATCCTGTGTCTCTCCAGTGAATAAAAACGTTTCCTCTTAATTTTCTTTTTGAAAAATGATCAGAACTCAGCTCAACGTACATAGGATTTGGGACTGGCTACCTTGTATAGATCCAGGGAGCTGTAGGGTTTTTTAAAAATTATTTATTTACTTCAAATTTTATTTATTTTTATTCTGTGTATTTGAATGCCTTTCCTATACCTGTGGATATATATCATACGCGTACCTAGTGTCCTAGTATCTAGGAGACAAGAAGGATCCCCTAAAACTGGAGTTATAGACAGTTATGAACTGCCATGATGGGGCTGGGAACTGAATTCGGATCCTCTACAAGAGCAGCAAGCACTCTTAACCACTGATCCATCTCTCCAGGAGCGGTATTTTTATTGCCAACGGTGTAAATGATGCCTTGAATTTATGCAATGCAATTACCCTCAGAGCACACCGGCTTTGAAATTCTACACTTCAGAGTAATGTTCCTGCTAGCTGGGCATCTATATACCTTCTGACTATTCATTTGCAGCTATAATCACTGATGCTGTTTTGTATATTTTTCATGCTGCCTTTATATCTGTCAGTATTATGATGTTTGAAATGAGTAACAGTATGGGAGAAAAGACAGAGAACCCAAACACAAAGGACATATTTCTGGAAGACAGACCATGTATGTGCCAGAAAATATCCGGGCCCCTTTTCTGCCAAGCTGGGTCTTTAGGCCACACTGAGGAGACCTACTTTCACTCTGAATGAAGGATCTTTATGGGCCACAGCTGTACCTCATCCATAATGTATGAGCCTAAAGAGGAGGCAGGCACCTAAACCCAGAAGGTGCTGCAAGAAATAATGAAAATTCATATGATCATATCATATTGCTCTGATATGATCGCTTCCTTCCAACTTAATCAGTTCATTGTAGGAGGACACTCTGACATTACCTCTTTAGAACCAGGGGCACTGGGGAAAGCACGGGGCCAAAAGAATGCAGTTAAGTTCAGGTCAACCGAGAGAAACAGAGAATCCATTGTGAATTAGGAATTTAAGGAGTGAATGCTTTTTAAATCCAAGGGAAAAGTGTTAAACAGGAACACTCCAAGGTCCAGAGAAGAAAGGGGCTTGCCTGGATCCCACAGCACAGCCAGGAAGATGACAGCCCAGGCCTCTGGTTTCTCAAGTCTAGGTGTTTCCCACACTTCCCAGCCTCACACAATTACCTTGAAAAGGTTCAAAATGCCTGAATGCACTGCCCTTTCCCCAGGGCCAAAGAAACCAGGAGAACCACATCTTTGCCTTTTGAACTTCAGACGTTGAGAAATAACTGCATTTATGCTCATTAATATGTATGTATGTATATATGTATGTAATTTTTTGGATATGAAATATTCCCCCTAAATAGTTGCTTCCCAATACACATAGTTTCTGACAGAAGGTAGACCATTTGAATGGTAGGGTATAGTGAAGGAAGTTATGTCATTAGGGACATGCCCTTGAAGGAAATACTGAGGCCCCAGCCCTTCCTCTCTACCTTCTTGTGGTCTGCCACAAAATGGGCCATCTCCTGCCATTATGTATCTGCTGCCAAAAGCAACAAGGCCAAGTGACCCATTGGCTGGAATCTCTAATGCCATAAGACAGAATAAGCCTTTGATTCTTTCAAAGGTATCATCTCAAGTATTTGATTATAACTAATACACTGTTCTATATTATCAGTTCCCAATATTTCAGAAATGAGCCATTAAAATCAGATTTCAGATCAAGAGTTCTATGGTGCATTTCTGTACATGGACAGATAATAACTATTTCAGGCTTTGTAGGTCAGATGTCAAAATCAAGAATGTTATTCAGACAACTTAGCTCATGACTCACATAGTACAACTCTTTTAAGATTTTTTTTTTTTTAATTCTAAGCTTGCAAGCAGTGTAGAAATAGGTGGGCTAGATTTAGGGGCTATATTCTGCCAATATTTGATTTAAATACCTGAATCTCAAGCAATGCAGCACAGACCTGTGTTCTACTAAAAGTACTATTGCTTTGCAAGAAAATCAAATGCCAACAGATATTTTCTGCAAATTGAAACACACCTTCCTAGAAGGAGGAAGGCAGCTCTTAAGACTCAGGAAATTAAAAACAAACAAATAAACAAACTTAAGAGGCTCTGAAAAACTATGAAACATGTAAGATTCAGAATCTCATAAAGTTATAAAACTCAAGATGCCCTGGCCTGTAGTTACATATTGGTAGAGAAAAGGAGACTGACGGAGCTGCCTTTGAGTCGGGCAGGGAACTACAAGGATGCAGCTGTCATGAGTCACTCCTGCTGAGGTGAGCTTTTCAAGGATGCAGCTGCCTTTCAGTCACTGTGTTTCTGTAAATAATCTCTCAGCCGCACAGCCCAGTAAACTCTCAGTTCATAAGCCAGACTCGGTGGAATTGTGTCTTTGTTCTGTCACAAGTGTCTTAACTGAGGTGAATACATGCTTGTTCATACACATCCTCAAAGTACCAAAACAGAACTAATGTTTCTGAAGAGAGGAAAGTGAAAAATCAAAACAAAAACAAAACAACAACAACAACAACAACAACGACAACAAAACACTTAGTTCTGTATGCTTTGGAGCTGCAACAAGATACCACCATATTGAGGGGTTAACTTTTCAAAGTTTAACCACATGGCTCCAATCGCCTATCCACGCATGCATTATTGCCACAAATTACAGAATCAAGATATTCTGGGGAGAGGCCTTGGAGATATTCAGGGCCAACAAATGTGTTCCAGCCGAGCATTTTTCTCATCTTCCAATCATTTCAAAACTCTCCACCACAAAATCATCAGTAAATTGCTTTTTCTCTTTGAAAAATAAATAGTAACAAAATTTTCAGTAGAGGGCAAGTAGACAGAACAATAGATATTCCTATTATTTACAGGGGTCTAGGACTTCTCTTGTTAAACTTAAGAAGGAGGGGTAAACATAAAGCCTGTCTTATACAACTAAGGAAATGGCAATGTCATATTGTTTATCAGGACTCCTCTGAGACCTCTGAGATGCACTTCTTGTCACTGACCAATGTATACCCTTCTATAGTCACAATGTTAATTTGCATGCCTAGTAAAATAGAACTTTCTAAAACTAGGACCTGCTTACATCCTCCATTCAGTTACTTATCTTAAACTATTTGACGCTATAAAACGTGCAGATTATCCTCAAACTTCAAAGACTATGAAGCATTTTTCAAATTGGAAACAATTTGGCCTCTAAACTAACACAGACACCCAACCCCTCTTCTTTGCCTTTGGTGGATTCTACACCTGATGTGGTTTCGATGAGAAATGTTAACCACAGGCTCATGTATTTGAATATTTGGTCCCCTGTTAGTGATGCTATTTGGGGGTGGTACAAGTGTGTCCCTAGGGATGAGCTTTGAGAATGCATTGCTTTGCTCAACCTCCAGTGTGTTTGCTCATGGACATTCACTTGTGTGCATTCTCTCTCTCTCTCTCTCTCTCTCTCTCTCTCTCTCTCTCTCTCTCTCTCTCTCTCTCTCCCTCACGTTTTAGGTTAAAGATGTGTTCTCTCTGCTTCTTGCTCCCCATGCCTGCTGTTTGCTTCTATGCCCTTCTGCCATGACAGACTATTAGCCCTCTGGAACTACAAGCCAGAGTAAATGCTTTCTTCCATTCATTGCTTTTGATCACAAGATTTTATTACAGCAACTGAAAGGTCATTAACATTACACATTAATCATTTAGTCCTAGCTTTTCTTCTACCATTGCTATTGTGGGACACCGTGTGTGTTTTCAAGCCTTTATCTATTCTGCTCTATTCCCACGACACAAAGGTGTTTGGAGCTTAGACTTGGGAGTTGTAAAGTATAGTCTTTTCCTGTGGTCCAGCATCTATCCTGCTCAATCTAAAAGCTTTCTTACTTCTACCTTAGAGAAAATTATGAACAGTTAGAAGGGGTTTTAAAAACATGCATCAAGTTCTACATAGAAGGAGTTCTAACTCATTGTCGAGTGCCTGGAATGGCTTCAATAAGAAGATGAATTGTCTATCATCCCTTTCTCCAAATTCAAAGGCACTGTGGAGTCAAGGATACAAGCTGGGTAGGAAGGTCCACATTATGGGGTGACACTTAGGATGACCAGGGTCAGCTATCTTACACAAAGAGGAGTGTGATGTTTCAGAGATTAATTACTTTCCTGTCCATTCCTGGATAAAGAAGTTTTCTTTAGAGTCCTCTTGGAGGTCTCAATATTACTCATTGCCACTACTATATGAACCAAAGTCTTGAGTATTGACATCAGGCAACAATGGTTATCTGTGGGCTTGCTGATCCTCTCTCTATCCATTCTGACCGTTCAGGCTACTCACACCCTTGGGCCAATGCTAGATCACAACATGGGAAGCCTCTTCCATCCCTTCCTGCCTTGGCCAATATCCCCATGCCTTTAACAGCAGCTGCTGCAAGACTCCAGGAAGACATCAGGATACTTCAGGATTTGCAATCCTCACTGAGGTGCTAGTAAAATACCAGGTATGCTGAATAGTTTTTGGTCAACTTGACATGAGCTACAGTTATCTGAAAGGAGGGAATCTCAATTGAGAAATTGTTTCCATAAGATCCGACCATAGGCCAATTTCTAAATTAGAGACTAATGGGAAAGGATCTAACCCACTATAGGTGGTGCCATCTCTGGACTGCTGCTCTTAGATTCTTTAAGAAGGCAGGTTAATCAAGCCATGAAGAGCAAGGCCGTAAGCAGCACTCCTCCATGGCCTCTGCATCAGGTCCTGCCTCCAGGTTCTTGTCCTGCTTGAGTCATGTCCTGACTTCCTCCAATGATTGATTATGGTGTAGAAGTGTAAGCTAAATAAACCTTTTTCTCCCCAACTTGCTTTTTGGTCATGGTGCTTCATCTCAGCCATAGATCCACAAACTATGACACCAGGTGATAAAAAAAGTAAGCAGGATACTTCTTCCAGCTCCAAATAAAAAGTTTTTAATTATATTATTAGCTGAAGAGATATACCAGACATAAGAGGAACCCTTATCAGAGATGAAGCTGCTACTGTTCTAATCTGACTGGTCCCAAGATATGAAAGAAATTTGTTTCTGCTCTTCATCCTCATGCCTGCTATTCTGGCTGAGCCATGGTCTTCAACACCAGGCAATGAGCCAGGTTCTGCATGCATGGAAGAATCTAAGAGAGCGGAGTCTTACTCCTAAGGAATTTGTGGACCAAGTGAGACAAGATCACTATCTATCACAAATGTTTGTGATGCTGTTAAAATACACAACAGGATGCCTGCAGCATGACAGACACTCAACACTGCTGAGGTATTACTGTTTCATATAACACATCAACAACCTAGTCCTTGGGAAGTAGTTTCAGCTCTTATGGTAATTCCTTCAGTACTTGTTTGATTGACAATATTTCCACTAAGATAGATATTCAGAAGGCAGGGATTACAGCACCTGTTCACCATTGCTCTTCTCCTCAGACCCAGAACAGTGCCTGACATTGGGAATCTCTATGTGGGAATGAATGAATGAATGAATGAATGAACGAATGAAGGCAGATACCAGGGATGAAATAGGGTTGAACCAAAGCCTTGAAAGATAAGTTGAACAGATCATGAAAAGGAACAAATGGAAATAAGAAATACCACCCCTCTCCAGAGCACACAAGGCTCTGGCATGCTTCTACCATGGTAGGAAGTTCAATGGCAAGTGTGACTGGGTTGGGCAGGAAATAAGATGTAGGAGATCATGGAGAGATTTTAGGTCAGATCAGCACACAAAGCGCCTTGGCATACCAGGACTTTTCCTGGAGGCAAAGGGGAATTGGCTGTTTTCTGTAAATAAGATGTAGCAGAGTTAACCAGCTTCATTTTTTCCTTAGTGATAACCAACAACAGGGTAGAAAATGAATTGAAGGTTTCCTGGACCCGGGCCAAACACTCCGAGGCCTTCTCCCACTGTTTCAGCCTAACCCTTGCTGTCTCTTTAATATTTTACAGTGTCTGGCAGATTTGTGATTGTTTTAGTTATGGTGAAGTTTATCTCCCTCTGACACCTGGGGAGGCGTCACATCACGCTGCCTCTATAGCCTCAGCACATCCTGAAATGAAGACTAAGCAGGAGGAGCGACCAGCCGGGGCTGGCCTCTTCACTGGAGACCTTTGAGCAGCCTCTGCAAAACCAGACAGACCTTATGAAGACACACACCAACCCATCAATGCTTGCAACAGGATCGACGTAAGCGTGTTGCTACTGGCACAAACACAACCACCTGGATACATCCCAACTTCTACACAGGCCAGAGAGCCGGGCCCACTCGCTCCCCACAGAACTGCAGACAGCCCCTTCCACAGAAGTCCATCCAGCTCTCGCAGAGCCTCAACGGGGAAGCTGGGCTCCTGCCATCTTTGGGGCTCCTGCGTGTTTCCGAGGTTACTGTTATTGGGGGGGGGGGGAGGGCGGCGCTCCACTTATTTGATCAGAAGCTGCTCATCTGCTTACATCAACACCTTCTTCAAGTCGGTCCTGCGAGGAGTCCACAACCTCTGCCTGCTGTTCAGCCAGAGAGAGAGCTGTTTAGAGAAGAGCGGTGACAGCATTTCCCTTGAAAGAGGAGCCAAGAAGAAAGGGGTCCAGAACAGCAAGAAAACAGACAAAGGTGAGCTGGCCAAGATCTTAAAAGAGCCACTGGCACTGAGCATTACCCTATAGGCTTCAAGATTAAAACCATTGTTGTCTAATAAATGGATTTATGTGTGAATTTATGGTTAAAAGACAGGAAATCTTCTACCCAGTAGGGATTCAACACAGTTTTTCTCTGCCAGGTGTCTGGTTATAAAAGCGCATAGCGGCAGGCAGGCTCTTCCCAGCCTAAACCCTCAGCCCCAAGGTTTATGGCTCCACGGCAGGGCTCAGAGGCTGGGGCAAGGGGGAAAACATGGGTGGTGTCTCCACTCCTGGATCCCTTGCACAGGCCCTACCTTTTCCACTGTCTCTTTCCAAGGCTCCTCCTCTGAACCTGCAATTCCACCTTTCACCAGCCTGAGCTTCAACAGTTTCTATCAATTTACAATGGTCCCTCAGACATCAGCTGCCCCATTTGTACTTAAAAAAAAAAAAAAAAAAAAAA
>NC_034593.1:58909277-58910852 GCF_900095145.1 Mus pahari
GGGCTAGTTGTTGATAATGCTAAAATTGTGATAGTTGTGGTAACTGGGGTCTTCACGTTCTCGTGCCAGTGCCTCTCAGATGGTCAGGCATTGGCCATTTCTGCAGCACTGAAAAATTGAATGTCAAAGAAGCTTTCTTAATGATCCTTCAATGTGCAGCAAAAATGAAGAATTACACTCAGACATTTGACTGCCACCGATGGCTGAAAAGCTAGATTCCAGAGCCTAAAATAGATCCTACATTCCACAAACATTTGTCACAAATGGGTAACCACAAGCCACCTCTACTTCCTAGTCAAGGACTGTCCACGCCTGAGGACTCGCTGTCAGTCGTTCTGGGGCACTGCTGGCTAAGTCCTTAAAAACAATAATGGATAATGAAAGAAAGTTGAACTCCAGCACTCCTCAGAGATGTTTTTACTTAATTAAATATTGAGTGAGTTTTGGGAGCTAGGCACAGTAATGCACGTCTTTAATCCCAGCTCCTGGGAGACAGAGGCAGGTGGATCTCTGTGAGTTTGAGAGCAGCCTGGTCTATGCTCTACAAAGTGGATTCCAGGACAGCCAGACAGCCAGACAACGAGGGCTACACAGAGTAAAGTAACTCTATCTTGAAACTCCCCACACCAGATGCATCAATTTCGGGACACACACAAAAAAATTTGCTAAGGATCCCCTCCACTCACTGCTGGGCACAACTGGGGTCTCCACTAGCTGGGACAGCTCTCTGAACATGTTGTTGTACCTCATGGTCCTATCTACACCAGCAAGCTTTTCAACTACAGTAGAATGAAGCTGAGCACAAAGAACTGTGAACTCACTAATATTTCTTTCTCTTGACCAGTTTCTTTCTGACTATCTGGGAAGCAAGCCTGTGGAAATTGCTGGCTGTATACTGTTTATCTGTTTATACATTCTTTTTGAGTCCAATTTTATGTTCCAGACACGCTAGTAAGATATTATTTCATGTGAATTTTTAATGTCTTCTTTTTTTTTTTTTAAGTTTTGCAGAGATTTTTCAATAACCTGCTCTTGGTAAGTGAGTTTCTCCCTTTCAGGTATGTCCTTGTCAAAGACCATTCTTTTAAAAACCTGTGGAAGATATTTACTTTATTACTTTTTTCTTCGCCGGCAGTATAGTTGTAACCTTAAAATAATTTGTTTAATGTCAGTTTTAAAGGATCAGAGATTGCACTCGAAATGTTCATAAAAACAGGAATTTGGAGACCATTTTCCCTTATTGTCCATATGTGCAGATCAGCTCTAACTCACCAGTGGAGATGTGGGTCATTATTTCAGAATTTGCACATTAAAAATAACATCTATCCATAAGGGAATATNTTTAAACCACAAATGCCAGAAATAACAATTGTATTAAACTGCATTTCATGAATACATAATAAAGTTCAATTTACTGTTATTTATCATGTTACTTAAATTAAATCTATAATGGAAAAGAGATTTAGTTCTGTTTTGAAAATAAAAAAATTCCTTCATGCCAATTGCTCAGGATTTATATTAGCTCTAATGCATCCATATTTTTTTTGTTTTTTTTTTGTTTTTTTTTTTTTTTTT
>NC_034593.1:58910862-58924790 GCF_900095145.1 Mus pahari
TTTTTTTTTTTTTTTTTTTTGGTTAATTACTATTGCTTTTCTATTTTGGGGACCCTTGGGAACAATTCACATTCTTTCATGTATTTTTAAAGCTTAAGGAGACATATATACATATAATGAATTAAAATTACTGTAACTTCAGTTATGTTTAGTTACAAATCTGAGGTTGGTTTTTTTTTTTGTTTTTTTTTTTTGTTGTTGTTTTGTTTTTAATGGCATCATGACTCAGACTCATCTCCTCACAGCCCTCAGGCTTGCGTCTGCGTGCTCTGTGATGCTTTGACAGATTCCTGAAAACGCCAGAAAAGTCACTATGAAGACACACTGAGGGATTCTCAGGCCTCTGTATTCACATTCATATGTGGACAATTGAGGAAGTCAACCCAAGAATCCAAGACAAACACGCACCCACTTTCTACTGAGAGCATATCCAGGAGAGGAAGAAAGCAAGAGACTTGCTTGAGTTGCTAAGTTATTATGTATTCTTTAGTAAACAGAAAAGAATTCCCTGTTTTCTGCTTTATTGGATGCCATAATCTTGTTGATGTGCATTTTCCCAACAGCTCTAACATGGCCATGCCGGTCTCAATGTATCTCCATCTTAGTAAATGTCTCCATTATCTGTCCAATCGTCTCACCATGACACCCAGCAAGTATCTTAGGCAGTTTCTGTCAAGTTGTTCTTCCTGCTACCAAGTAGTCAATGCATTTGTCAGTTTTTCATTACTATGACAAAGCACATGAGACAGACTAGCTTTATAAAAAAAAAAAGAAAAAAGAAAGGAAAAGAAAAGGTCTGCTTAGCTCACATTTCTAAATATTCAAGAACAAGATGCTGGCATCAGTTCAGCTTTGGTTAAGACCTAACAGTGATAGCATCCCAACATCGGGAATGAATTTAAGAGGAAGAAAACATTTGTAAAGGCAGAGGACAAGGACAGATATACAAATAATAAGGCTTTTAATTGCAATATGTTCTCCCAAGAATTGCCTTAATCCTTTTCTAATGACAACCCTTCAGTGATCCTAAAACCCTCCCATTAGGTCTCATCTGCCTCTTAAAAGTTCCAATGCTACTTCCCAACTGTTATCCAGGAGGCCACATCTCTAAACCCCTGCAGCCATGGGAAACACTGAAATCACATCTGTTTATACAGTGAATGGGATAAGAGCTAGGCATTCTATCTGAGATGTCCTGCCAGCCTTGCCCTTCTGGACTGCACACATGTATCAACTCTGGTTCACTTGGTTTCTCCTCAGGGCTGGGGCCTTGCTGTCCTAGCTCAATTACAAGTGCCAAGTTGACTCCCTTTCAGTCCATTTTTCTGTTGATCTATGTTCTCTTTCTTGAAGGGAATAAATGCTGAAAGCCCTTCGCTAAATAGACCAAGAACACGCTTGGCCTCAGCCTGTAGGGCCCTCTGTGATCTTGCTTTGCATCAGCTTTATTCCCTATCAAATACTCAAAAGGAGGACTCGAGAAAGACTATCTTTTTGATCAAACTTGAGGCATGCCTTTTTGAGTCCTCTTCTCACTTTTGTTCCAAGTTGGTTAAGCAGAACCCCTACCTCTGTGTCTGATCACCCTCCATGTCTTATCCACTGTGGATGGCTCTCAGTAGAGCTCTGCGAAGCTGCTTTCACCACTATCCCATTTAGCCTTAGTGTTTTCTCTTAGTAATTTTCCATCCTACCCCAGGTTTTTGGCTGTAAATTTTCACTTTCCCTCATGCTAAGAAGTGGGTCCAGTCTGTGTCCTACACTGCAGTATCTTGCTGCAATGATCCTTGCACCTGCCATTATGGTCTTGAAGGAAGTAATTTCATCGTCTTGAATAATAATCATAAATGATTTTTTCCCCAAAAGCTTCAACCTAAGAGATCCTGGCCTTGGTGCAACCCTTTAAAACTACTCTCTAAGTGCTTACCCACACTAAATCGACCAGTACTCAATTCAAATACAATGTGTCCTAAAGTCCTTCCTTGCTTTCTTCTTGTAACATATAATACCAAACTCTTCATTCCATCCACTCCCCATATATACTTCTAATCTGATATCTGAACAAATATATAGTATAACATGACAGAGCAAGACAGTGGAGAGGGTCCTCCATCATGTGTTCTTGCTGAGGCCACTTCAAGTTTAACTAGAACCTGATCTCCTTGATGGATAATACCATGCAAAATTACCCAATTACCCAACTCTATTGTAGGACTCTGAGGTCAAGATGCCCTAATTTCCCTTAGCTTGTTCAAGCCCCCCCCCCCCCACACACACAACTGCAGATGAGATACCAGGATGTCGTTTTTTGTCTTTAAAAGACCCTTGCTCTAAATACTCAAGGCTACATTTAGGTCCTGAATACCTAAGTGTAGTGCCAGACAGTTGAAATGAAGACTTTCAATTGGCTCTAAACTCTGTCTGAGTGGTTATCTCTGGTAGATCCCCATAACAATTAGACTAATTGCGTGTCTTTCCCTTCTTGGACAGAATCCTTTGCAGGAAGAGACTGTATCTTATCTATTCATTCCTTATAGTACAGGGAATTGTATGAAGCATATCATATATTTCGAAAAGTTCAAAAAAAGCTGGCATACTTTTTTTTTTCAATATTACAAGGACCCCTCATGCTAAGGGAAGAATTTTTTGTGTGTGAGAGAGAAAGCTATTGGGAAATAGCCCCCACAACCTCTGAACTGTGTTTTTAATGAATAGCATATTTGAAGCGTCAAGTCACATACACTTCTTTTGGTGGCACATAATGGTCACCTTTTTGCTCTGGCATTATCTTGAAAATGCACAGTTACCATTTGGTGTTTATCAGGTGGCAAGTTTATCACCAGAGCAGGGCTCGAAGGAATTCTTGAAGAAATAGCTTCCCAGCAGCTAACTTGTCCAAACTCTCTTAAATGCCAAATGAGGCTGACGGACGCAGGGCTTCCAGTGACACCTGCTTTTTCAAATGAATGCTGCAGCAGCCACTGCCACTGACAGGCATCTGGAACATCCCACAGAGGACGGAGCAAATGCATAAGACAAGCAAAGTTCCCTTAACCGGTTGGGCAGTCAAGGCACAGAACACAAAGAAAACTCACCCAAGCTCTGCTGTAATGGGGTTGAAATGGGAAACGCAAGCTTAGATGACGACACCTATAATTAAACAAACAGACTTAAAATACTTATTACGCATACAGAAATAGATATAGAGCAGTAACTGAGAGACACTTGGGGATTATGGACATTATTGCCATGAACAAAACTGCCCTTGAAAAGGCACAGCTCTCCCCACAAGCTCTGTCCCAGTGTGAATGAGGAAAGACAGCAACAAGGGATTCAGAGTCAGACTGAACTGTGTCCCAAACCAAAGCACAACAACAGCCTAACCCACAGCCTTCCAGCCCACAGTACACACCACCAAACGTGGGGGAAATCAATCACTTCATAAATGCTTGGTCAGATTAGTTTTAAAATCATCACAACTAAATTAAAATTTTCATCCAATTAAACAAGTAAAATTCAGGGTTATTAAATGGAACTTTCCTTAGCACAGACAAGTCTCAAGTTTGCAACATATGATCTAGGGGGAGTGAAGGGTCCAAATCATTGTGCTGGCATCTGCCATATCCACAAACGTGACACAGTGAGTGTTGAATGCTCTATCTGTGAAAACCACCGAGCTTATAGTAAGCAGTGTGTTTTCTTCTTTGAAATAAGAACTCAACAAGCTACTTTCTCACCTCAAAGGTGAAACCCAATGCCCGGCTTCTAGATGGCTCTGACATGAACCTGCGTATCTCGAAAATAGAGAAATGCCACTATAATCATGTTTTATCTTCTAAAGCTGGGATTAAGAAGTGGCATTTGGACAGGATTTAAACTTGGCTTTGGCCATGGCAGAGATTAAAACTGACTCCGATTCTCCCTTACCCTAATTTTTTTCTCATTATTTAGATGTCACATAGGAAATGAAATTATTATAAACATATTTAACTTGTTTAAATAACTTTAAAAACATAACTTACAATCAGTGGATTTCAAAACTCAATAAGTCCTCCCACTTATTAGTTACAGAGTATAGTTGCGTTTAACCTAATAAACGTAAAAAACATGGCTTTAAGGAATATACGTTCTTGGCAAGAATTAAGTTGGCCTGGCTAATTTACATTGTTTTACATTTAGAGAGACTTGTATACTGACTCATGATTACAGGACATAAACCATTCCCTTGAAATGGTCTGAATTAAACTCCATGCTATTTATATAAACAGCACATATACAGTGCACGCAGTGCACTCTACTAGATGGGATTTTTTTTTTTTTTTTTTTTTTTTGGAAATCAGTATATTCAGCCTGTAAGTTAAACCTTAGGTAATAGAAGAAAAAGAAAAGTTCACTATTTCATTCTGTTCTGAAAAGGTTAGGAACTGTTTCTGTACACTTTAATACACCAAAAGGAGTTGGTAGTGTCTAAAATTAATGCAAAACAATAATGCATTCAAGCGTAACAGTTATGTAATAAAATTAAAGAACAATAGATTAAGAACAATAGATGAAGTGATATCACTGGATAGGCTTATAGGTAAATGTGTGACCTGGGCTCTGGGCTTTCTGAGTCTTGAAAGGTAGCCAGTGATGATATTCAAACTGAAAGCTAATACCCAGAACTGCAGTCAGAATTTCACCTGTCACTCGGGGACTGTATTGGCACTTACTAATCATTTCCCATGGATGCAAGAAAGATCTATATTAGCTCAAAATAAAAATTTAAAAATCCAGGCTACATTTGTTAAAATCTGACAAAGAAAAGTAGTGAAGAACAACCAGTCTGTGAAGGGTCAGTTACAACAGTTCCAAAAGAAGATTCACTAACCTTGAGGCAAGCTATTTGCAGTATAATGACGATCTGACATTAGATCTTTATATATGTACAAAATACCAGAGAGACCTTTATCATGCTTTTTTTTGGTACACAAGTTATTTGATTATTAATATTCTCTACCACTCGAATCTCCCCTCTACTGTAGACACTGCTGTCACTGACAGGTTTGCTTCATAGCATTCCAAAAATAAACAGTCAAAACAAAGCATTTTGTTTTATTGCCAGCTTTGTTCTCCTTACTCACCTTCTATCTGAGGAAATGGTACGATGATCATCTACCCATCCTTACAACCCAAACATTTAGGATCATCTAGGGCCCCTTTTCTCTCATTTACACTAAAGCCAGCCACTGTGGTCCCCCAGATCAAAAAGGCAGCCCATGCCTACTTCCAATCAGACACTACTTTGGTGTCCTCCTTGCTGTCTCCACTTGCCCACTTGCTATACTGCCATCCTTTCTCCATATTGCAAAACAAACCTGGTGAAAGTACATTGGGCATGGCTCCTCTGCTCCAAATCCTCCCATGACTCCATTTCACACAAACTCTAAAGCTTCTCATGACTGCTCCTTGGGCCACTTTCATTTCCTATTACAGACTATGGACGGCCATTCCCTTTTCTTGAATGGAATGTCTCTTTGCTGTACACAGTCCTGGATCTCCACATGGCTATCCCTTTCATATCACCTCCTGGATTGCTCTATCCAGAGAAAAGGCTGACCACCGCATTCATGACTTGCCAATCATCACCATCTTTTCACACTTCACTGCACTATTTTGTCATTAGAATGTATGAAGCAGCGGGAAACTGACCTTGCCAGATTCAATCATGGCCAAAATCCCAGAGCTAGATGGTATCTAAAACAAAATAGTCACTCAATAAATACCGGTCAGATGAATCGTTCTTATGGGATTTTATAGCTTCCCATTTCAGATCATGGTACATTAGAAGTAGAAATGTCAGAAGGACAAAACCAGATACCTGATCCCATCCAAAGGATTTTGAGCCTTGCCTAACTGTAGACATCCAATACATCAAGTCTATCAGAGGTTTGAACAACTACACTAGCCTATTTGGGAGTATGTTCCTATTTTTAAATTCCATTCTCACTAAAACAAAAACTATACTTGTTTGGTAAGAGAAATAAAATAGAAAGATCTTCTAAAGACCTCGATGGCTTCACTCTCTATCTCAGAGCCAGAAAAATTCTACCATGGTTACATAAAAGAAAGAAAAGAAAACGTCATGATTTCTTTCATTGAATAAGGAAATAAGAAATTTTTCTTTCTGTTGGGTTAGATACAGTCTCAGTATGTTTCCCTACCTGACCCTGAACTCCTAAATCTCCTACCTAGCTCCTAAGTGTGGGGATCATATGTAGGTCTCTATTTACGTATCACACACACACACACACACACACACACACACACACACACACACATGCACACACATCACCTCTATATTGCAAGCAATCTTGCTATCTTCATTTTCAACAAAAGGAAACTAAAACATAATTAATAAGCTTGACAGAATGCCAGGATTCACACACTTGTACTACACTTCCTCATTAGGATTTAAAGCGACCACATGGTGCTAGAGATGAAAATAAAGTCCACAATAGATCAAGTATTTGATACCAGGTACCTAATATCCTTCACGGCATTTTATTTCCATAAGTACGGTAGGGAGATTCAGAGGATGCTAGCCTCTACCAGGAACAGGCCTTGGGCCTTTGAAGCTAAGCTTATTAAGAAGAATTTATCAGAGCTGAAGTCAGTCTATCAACCTGGGGTCAGGAATTCAGAGGTCAACATTCAGGAAGAAACTGAAGCGGCACACAGGAAGTCAAGTGAGCAATGTAAGATGAGAATTACATTGTCAAATGAACACCAGGTGTGTTGGAGAACAGGCAAGATAAATAAAGGCAGGGTCAGGACAACAGACAGCGGAGTGCAGGTGCTAAAGGAGATAGCAGGCTGGTACTGGAACATCAGAAGGAGGGTGGGAGACTGGACCAGGAAAGGGGCCACTGTGAGCCTCCATTCTCCATGTGGCACAGGGCAATTCCTGCAGTCTCTCCCCATCTTACATGCCAGCCCTGTGTGCTCAGAACTTTTACATCTCCATGAGTTCTGATAAGCTCCATTTTATAGCAGAAGAAAATAATCTCTCTATGTAAAATGCCAGCCACTTTGCAGACCCCACCTATAACCAGTGATGAATGCTGAATTTATACTTCGGTGCTTTCTCGAGAAAAAAAAAAAATCAAAGATGCCTGAAAGAATGTTCCTAATATATGCTCTATGACTTTGCTTTCTTATCTTACTCTCATATCGAAGAGCCAGCATTAAGAAAAAGAATGAAACAGGAAAGCCAATGGTGGGATGATGTGATCAGTCTCGTCTGAATCCCGATGATCAATGGCTGAGGTGACTTTTTCCTCTCATCAGCAATGTCTCAGCTATGTCTGGCTGCTCCCAAGGGGAGAGAATGACTTTCAGTAAAGCTTTGGAAGAGCCAGCAACATGCCATCAGCACCTGGTATTTTTAGCAAGCAATCAGATGCATGAGCCACAAGTCTTTGTGCAGCTCAATCTGAAAGCATGCCGGGCGCATAGGCGCACATGTGATTTACTACAAGAATGAGTGGTAGCTTTCATCTATACGTCACTGCTCTGGTAGTGTCAGAAAACAATTAGGAGTCGTGGGACACTATCAGTTTTAGAGTCTTAGTTCATTACCCACACCCATCCCATTGTACACAAAGCTGGAAGCTAAGGAACGCCATAAAATTGGTAGTGGGCTGGTTGGAACTAAAGGGAAGAAGGCACAGAAAACTCTTCTTGGGAAATTATTTCCCAGAAACAGTCAAGAAGGAAATATCACCAAAATAATACACCAGAGTCTGAGTAATCTCAGGATTCTGAATTTTATAATTTCCATTGGCCTCTTCTGATATATGCGTCTAGTTCACAGTTCTATCTGTAAAGTACTAGAGTACTAGGAATTATCAACTTACAGGCAGAAAAAACAAACAAACAAACAAACAAAAAACGTTCCTGGTGTGGCAATCTGCTACTTTATTATATGGTGAAAATGTCTACATATTCAGGATTATGAATGTCACTAATACTCCTAAATACAGCACGTGTCACTCATTAATATTCATATTGCTGAAACAAAGCATCTCATACTGTAGCTACTCATGAATGTGGCAGAAATGAGAGGAAGAAAAGGGAAAGGGAAAGATAAAGAAAGAGCTTAGGGAGACAGTGAGCACAAGAGGGGGCTCCATTCATCCAGTCTAACATCTGCTCAGCCTGAAGTGGAACCACCTGTTAGTTTATTAAATTGTAGAATTAATTTACGTGGAAATAAGAGAGGAGGGGGAAAGGCTTTAATTCATACTCCCCACTTTTAAAAATCCTCTATTTATTCCTGTCTGATTTTAAAAAGGCTTTTCATGAGCAGTAATCGATGCCATGAATACCTAGCCCCATTCTATAATTAATTGAAGCAATGAAATGCTTCCCATGACTTACATAGGCACACTGCCTGTAATGTTTTTGTTGGCTTTTTTTTTTTTTTGTCCTCCTTAAAGGAAAGAGCACTGGCTATGTTACAGTGGGAAATTCCATGAGGATTTTAGCAGCACCAGCAAAGAGTTTACCGAGTACACGCTGCACTATTTGTCCACATTTGGTGGTGGAAGGGGTAATATTCTAATGTCCTCAGAAGGGAAGATGAGAATAATACAGCTGTAGCTAAGGGATCAGAAAAACCTCAGTTCTGAGCAACGCAGAAGTTCCCATTAACCTCTCTGCCTCCTCTAATGAAAGACATACCGCATTGCTTCCTCCAATATTCTCAAATCTCAGGATCTCAAATTTGCTGAATTAAAGTGGTGGATATTATATCTACAGTTGATTTCCTCCTAAGTTTGCCAAGAATGTCAGATGGTCATCAGGAGCATGAATAGGAAGGAGATTATAATGGGTATCCAAGCTTTTCTATGGATGTTCTAACTAGTTTCCCATACCTCTTACTGTTTCATAACATGTGCACTAGTTATTCAAGTTAGCCATAATTTCCTGGGACACTGTATGACAGACTCCCCCAGGGGTTGATTCCCAACATAATCATCTTCAATTGTCTTTTTAAGATACGGGAAGATTTCTTCCATTGCATTTGAGTGTTTATTTAAATAACTAAAGCCCTTTCAGAAGAGTCCTATCATGGAACCTAGATGTTATCTTCGTCACACGATGCTTTTTATATGATTAAGGTCCATAAGCTTCCTTGGGCAAAAATGACAGGAGATTATTTCAAGTCACATCTTTGGTTTCTTGAAAAATATTACAAAAAAAGGGGGGGGGCTAACTTTCCATAAAGCTTTTGTAAAATGCAGTAGGGACGCCGGCACTCCCTGGAGACTTATCCAATTACACAGACAGTGTGGTCTCACCCGAAGAGAGAGGAGCATTCAAAATTGGGCTTTTCTGATCATAGCAGATAGTGTAAAAAGGGAGAAATCTAAGAAATTCAATTATCTCTCTAGGTGTCACTCAGCGTTGGGATTAGGATAATTGGCTACAAATAACATGAGCACGGTTCAGATACAACCTCTGTGGGTTTCATTACGAGACACTGTCGCCGCCAAGGAGCTAACAACCAGGCTCGCCATGCGGATTAGGTAACAACCAGGCTCGCCATGCGGATTAGGGAGGCTTTATAGCTGCAAAGATGTTACTTTGCTAATCATGAGTTTCCCGCATTTTCCTGGTCTTCTTTACATCTCTTAATTATGTCCTCATTGTACCATTTTAAGCATGCATTGCTCTTTCAGGATATGCTGTCATGACTTTTTAAAGTGATTGTATAAAATCCAGGGCAAGGCTTGATGGCCAACCAGCTAAGTTAAATTTAGTGGAGGCCTACAGCCGCAGAGATCCTGAGTGCGGGCGGAGGCTTAATGGAGTGGAGACCTCCAACTTGCAGAAATGAGTGCTCGCGGCCCATGCTGACTGTGCTGACGTGGAGATTTCCCTTGACCACACCCCAGGGAAGATTTTCTAGCTATGAAATGAAGGAACCTAGGGATTTTTCTTCTTTATTGATTACAAATAGTAGACAATCAATAAAATTTGTTGATTTTTTTTATCCTAATTAAGCCTTTCCACAAACTGAAATATGTTGATAGAATGCTGGACTAGTACTAGGGACGATGAGGGGGTTTTGTAGCCATGCCCACACGGATGGACAAACCCAGATGTATTTTGAAGTCATTCAGTGTTCCGAAGGGCTTCTCAAATGTTTTGATTTAACCAAACCCTGAACACATTGTGCCAAACACTATTTTCCTTTAAGTTTCAAACCCATGTGAATTTTAAGGGAAATTAAATCCACATGTTTCTGATTCATTTTTACTTAAATCATTAAAATGCTGTTTCGGATGAGCCATTGACTTCCAAGAGGGTTCTCTTTTCAAACTCCTTTACGCCTTTTTTGGTGTGGGGTCAAAAACAGGAAGTTGTACCTGGAAGACGAAAAATTAATTGTGACATCAAACACTACAAATCCAAATCCTAGCATCCCAACACTCCTGCCATACCTGACAGATTCGTTTTCTTAATTTTGTATCGGAAAATGCTTATATTTTTATTTTTCTAGAATGATCTCAGGAAGAGATCTCACCTATAAACACTGCAGCACATAGACTCCAGATTTGGAGGTTTGTTGATTTTTGCAAGAAGGCTAAGGGAATCATTCCACAGATCTACTCAGTTTGGACTGTTATACCTATAAAAAGTCTTCCTGCTTCATCCATTCACAGCTAGGCTAAGCTCAGGGTCTTGAACATAAGTGCCATGCAGGGCTCGACTTGAAGAGACTGGTCACCATGTCATGGCTCTATCCTGCCTGTTTCTTATTTCTTAGTCCCCATTGATGGCCTTCTCTAGAATCTGTCAATCTTATATAGTTTCTCACATGTATGCACTATGCACACACCTACAATTCCAAGTTTTACAAGTCCTCCTCATTCTCTAAGGAAAAGAAAGGAGAGAGCCAGAAGGGATGGGAAAGAAGAAGAAAAGGAAGGGGAGGTGGATTGGGAAAGCCGTGTGTGCTCTAGCTGTCTTCATGCATCACTATTTTCCCTTCTAGCCCCACATATTTAAAGCTCCTGGATCATTCTCCTCAACACACTTCCCCCGTAACTTCTGCAGGTAATAATCCTCATTTTCAGTGTTTTCAGAATTTATTTTCATGATTCAACCTGTGAAGATATCTTGAACTCCATTAGATAAAGGTTGTAGAAAACTCAGAGTGGGGATGAATACCCAGGTTCATGCTTGAAGCACCTTGTCATATATCCAGTAAGTAGCCACCATTGGGCAACTGGCATAAAAATACACCTCCCCTTTCCCCCAACCCTTCCATAGCTATCACTCAATACTTCTGCACCTTACAATTAAGCAAAGTTATATCTTCTGTTCTCCCTCAGACTCCAGATTAGTCATTCTGAAACCCCTGACTGCTGAGGTAGCTCCTCTATGCAGAATCTTCCATGGCTTCCCTCTGCCAACAGATGACTGTTTAACTCTTTAATTTGGTATATAACGTACAACTAAACATTACACAATATTTAATTTGGTATTACCATAAAATTTTGAGTTTTCTCTTCTGTATTACAAACCATCTACCACAATTCATCCATTCACATCCAGAAAGCACTCTAAGATTAATCTCTTCGAGACAGGGTTTCTCTGTATAGCCCTGGCTGTCCTGGAACTCACTTTGTAGACCAGGCTAGCCTCAAACTCAGAAATCCACCTGCCTCTGCCTCCCGCGTGCTCGGATTAAAGGCGTGCTTAGTGGTTATGAGCACTGCCTGCTTTTCCAAAGGTCCTGAGTTCAAATCCCAGCAACCACAAGGTGACTCACAACCATCTGTAATGGGATCTGATGCCCTCTTCTGGTGTGTCTGAAGACAGCGACAGTGTATTCACATATATAAAAAGAAAATAAAAATCTAATGAGTAGGTAGCACAATAAATGAAACATTATTTTAAAAAATCAATCTTTCTCAGTCAAAGCCTTCTCCTTTCTCTTATTGCCCATTGCCCTCTTTCCCCTTTTGTAATAATTTACAAAATTATTGCTGTTGGAGAGTTTATCCATAGTAATGACTTGTATCTGTATCTATACTTAAAATCCCTTTAATGGGCACTCCTTTAACTGTTCATGTGTTTTAGTAACCATGTGACTAACTAGTTGGACCACTGGTAATAATGAAAAGTGGGATATTATCTATAAAGAGAATCACTCTTAATCATGACTAAATGCTTTAGTGGCTGCTGTAGCGCCTTGGCACCATACATCTTAACAGCACATTTCAGTATAATGATGTAGTGCGTAGATGAAAAGAAAAGCTACTTCAAACACACCATAACTTTTTATGCTGATGCTTACAAGTGATTTCCCTATACTGGAGACATGCAGGTACATAGAATATCAAAGGACGGAGGAGAGTTACAAGATAAAAGACTATCCACGTCATTGGCAATGATACATGTCTAATAACTTCATAGCCATCAATAGCAGGGAATTTACTTTATCCCAAATTCTGCACCAATCTCTCTGTACATGTCATCTTACCTAGTCTTCACAAAACTCTGAAATGTGTTTTTAATGCCCCGTTTTATCATGGAATAAAGATGAAAGTTCAGAGAGGCTGAATTCAAAGACACAGGCTCTATAAATGGGCATGTCCAACAGCCTTTTGACATTGCAACAGGACATTCAGCTACAAAGTTCGTACTGAAACTGGAACAAGGCCCTCTTAAACAACTGAGCAAAGCTGATATGAACTCACAGAGACTGAAGCAGAATGCACAGGGTCTACACCGGACTGGACAAGTCCTCTCATGTATACTATGGCTTTCGGCTTAGTACTTTTTTAAAAATTATTTTATTAACTATTTTCTTCATTTACATTTCAAATGCTATCCCGAATGTCCCCTATACCCTTCCCCCGCCCTGCTCCCCTGCCCACTCACTCCCACTTCTTGGCCCTGGCATTCCCCTCTATGGGGCATATAAAGTTTGCAAGACCAAGAGGCCTCTCTTCCCAATGATGGCTGAATACGCCATCTTCTGCTACATATGCAGATAGAGACACGAGCTCTGGGGTGGTTAGTTCATATTGTTGTTCCACCTATAGGTTTGCTGACCCCTTCAGCTCCTTGGGTACTTTCTCTAGCTCCTCCATTGGGGGCCCTGTGTTCCATCCTATAGATGACTATGAACATCCACTTCTGTGTTTGCCAGGCACTGGCATAACCTCACAAGAGGCCACTATATCAGGGTCCCTTCAGCAGACTCTTGTTGGCATGTGCAATAGTGTCTGGGTTTGGTGGCTGATGATGGGATGGATCCCCGGGTGGGGTAGTCTCTGGATAGTCCATCCTTTCGTCTTATCAGCTTAGTACTTTTATGGAGCTCCTGAATGTGTATATGAGTAGGTCTCTGATTCTTGCCCTCTCCTTTTGGGGATCTTTTATTTTTCTGTCGGCCTGGCTTGTCCAACCTCAGTATATTGTTTTTTGTTTTATCTTATTTATTTTATTTTGTTAGGTTTTGTTGTTGTCTTTTAGGATCCTGTTATTTCTAATGAGAGACATAAAGGGAGTAGTTCTGGATGGGCGAGGAGGTGAGGGGACCTGGGAGGTATGAAGAGAGGAGAAACTGTATTCACACTATATTGTATTAGAAAAGAATCTATGTTTTACCAATCCTAAATCTGATAGAGGACTAATATCCAATATATACAAAGAGCTCAAGAAACTGGACTCCAGAAACTCAAAAAACCCCACTAAAAATGGGGTACAGAGCTAACTAAATAAAGAATTCTCAACTGAGGAATATCGAATGGTTGAGAAACACCTGAAAAAAATGTTCAACATCCTTAGCCATCAGGGAAATGCAAATCAAAACAACCCTGAGATTCCATCTCACACCAGTCAGAATGGCTAAGATTAAAAATTCA
>NC_034593.1:58925380-58937172 GCF_900095145.1 Mus pahari
ACTGGGAATAGAGGCCCCTTGGTCTTGCAAACTTTATATGTCCCAGCACAAGGCAAGGCCTGGGCCAAGTAGTGGAAGTGGGTGGGTAGGGGAGCAGAGGTGGGGGGGAGGGGTATAGGAAACTTTCGGGATAGCATTTGAAATGTAAATAAAGAAAATAATAAAAAAAAAGAAAAGAAAAGAATCTATGGGTAATACAAAGAAGAAAAAAAAGAAAACTACATAATAACACACACACAAAAATGACAAGATGTATTTTATATGGTTTTATTTAAGCTAACAGTTTTTGAAGCCTCATTCATGGCTATCCTTGGCCTAGGAAGCCCATGGACTGAAGGTTGTACAGGTTGGGGCAAAATCCCAGCACCCTTCAATGAGCCACAATACTGAACATCTGTATTTCACTTTATAGGACTCAGCTTATATTCACCAAAGATTAAACATTTTTACTCTTTAAGCTTATTCCAAAAACTGCCAAGATATATATATATATATATATATATATATATATATATATATATATAAACTTATATTCTGATTTCAAATTAAGCTTATATCAAGAAATCTAACATTTTATGATGTCTTAAAACTGACCCCCTACAAAAATTTCAACTCACTAAATGAAAACAGAATACTAATTTGGCCCTCATTTGAGAAAGAGGAAATTATATATGGTGCAATGAAACGTGTCCTAGACAAAAGGTCTGGAAGGACCAAACTCCACATCACAGTATCTGCAAAAGCCATCACATAGCCAGACTGGTGGTCTCCCCGGGCCTCTCTTTCCTTTTCTGTGGAATGAGTTAGTTGATGTCTTTCAGAATTAAAACTCTGTGATTCAACTAATATTCGCAAATTCGAATTAATCGGGGAATCTCAGTTTCTGGATCTATTCCAAACTCTCTGGAGCGTTAAAGCTAAAACTGAAGCACATGGTACTTGAAGAGCACCCGTAGTTCTCACCGAGGACCCGGGCTTGGTTGCCAGTACCCACCCCACATAATGGTTGGTAGTAATCTGCAACATCAGTTCCAAGGACTGGAATACTCTCTCTTGACTAGGCAGGCACCAGGTCTACACGTGATACGTGTACATGCATGCAGATTAAACTATGTATATGTAAAAGATAAAAGTACATCTTTTTAATTAATTAATTAATTAAATTCAAGCCTGAAGTTAAATTCCCATTTCCAGTGTAGTCGCACTGTCTAACCATGAGCTTCTTGTACACAAGCTGCATAAGTAGAATATGAGTATTTAGGTACTACAGGGAAATACGGTGATGGAAGCTCAGTCAGAAAGGGAGAAACAGTAATAACAATACCCTCTTGCCAGAGTAAATAATAATTGAGAAATAAATACAATTGAGCCTTTCCTTTCCAGGTATCCTTCTTGTCTAACACCCGTCAAATAGTGTCATTCCGGGTCTGTTCCTCCCCTTTGGGTACCCAAGCATGATGTGCACCAAGCTGAACTGACGGAGTGGAGTTTAGCCGGGGTGGGTGGGCTACGCAGGATCTTCGTCGGTGTGAGTGCAGGAGAAACAGCTTTCTCCAGAGACAGTTTTCAGGGAAACAGCTCTCCTTATTTGGAGCTAGAAAGGGATATACAAACCTTGGGAGTGGGTAGGGATTTTCAGGGTGAGTATCATTAGCTGGGGCGAGGTGCTGGGCGTGCTTCGGTTGCATGACGAGGAATTCCTGGTGTTAGTTAGCTATATTCTTATAGGGAGAGAGGAACTTTGACCTGTAACCTGGACACCAGGCTAGATGACTTCCTCAAGGGTGGCAGAGGTGGGGGTCACAGGGCTATATGCAGGAAAGGCAGCCCAAGAGGAGGGAGGAAACTGTCTTAACTCCTGCCTGATTCAGGACTAGATTTTTCGGGATTTGGATGTGGCATCTCGACCTCACTCTTGCTCCGGACCAGCTTCCCCAGGTTGCATGGCTTTCCGGTCCCATAAAATAGAGGTTGCAGATGGTTGGTGAGGAGTGAGAGGGTTTCACACCCAAAAATCATTCCAGACATTTGCTTGCACTGACCACAACGAATATACATAACTTTTTGCCACATCAGAAATTACGGGAACGATAACTGTTCTTAGTTAAGATCTACTCCTCCTCCACAATATTTTAAATCAAATGCCCACCTATCACACTCATTCAAAGCATGAAATTGGTTTATGCTGTTCCAGACATGAACAAGTTTATATCTAAGGAAATTAACTGTAAATAATTAGTTTTAGTAAGAAAGAGAATTAGGGTAGCTAGAATAAGACCAACAATTAGAAATTGTTTCTATAGTTTAGAAAATACAGTAGAGCCTAACATACCATTGCCAGTAGCAAGCAGCTATACTCCAGAAAGTACCCAGGCAAAAATGTTCAAGCTATATAAAAAAAAAAAGCAACATAGTGAAAATTAAGACTTTATTAAATGATCTGAGAGAGTATTTTATTAGTTGGAGAAGCTAAACTGGTTCCCAAATATAATAAACCAATATCTTAAAGGGATAAATTATATCCTTAAATTAATTTATATATTTAATGCAATCCCAGTATAAACTAATGATAAAATTTTATGGACTTTGCCAAGCATATCCCAAACATATTAAAGACATATGCTTTGACGGTTTGAGAGAGAACAAACTGACAAATTTTCTCTATCAACTAAAATTGCATTGGAGAGATTACGGTGAATAAAATGATAGTGATATTGATGCAGAAATCAACAAGTGGTTTAGGAAAGCAGGATGAAGAGTTTTGAACAGATCCACAATTCAAAAGGATTCTCGTGCTGCGAACAGTAGTTAATTAAGTGCAAAGGGAATGTGCAGGCTGAGGTGTTGCTTATTCATTTTTTTTCTTAAGAATTTGAAGGTGTAAAAAAGAGTTTTTAAAGTCTTGAAACAAAAGAAGGCTTCCAATGCAAGACAGAAAAGATTTACAAACCGTAAAATGTTATTAGAAATTACCCAATTTCTCTACGTAAAGAAGATGTATAATTAAAGGATACTCAAGATTCATAAAAGACACTACTGTGTAAGAGGCAAGCCACAACCTGGAAAAATCCTGTCCAGACTGTGTAATGATCCTCAGAGATTCACCTTTAAAAACAAGCAATCCAATAGAGAAAAGTTGTCAGGAAAGTTCAACCATGTGGCTTACATACCTAGGACCTTTCATATGAATAAATATCCAAATCACCAATAAGAAGAGGGGGCCAAAGTAAAACCATAGTGAAGTCAATACACACTGACCCCAAAGGCTGGGCAAAGAAGAATAAGCAATACCATGTGCTGGTAAGGAAGGACCTGAGTAGCTCAGTCACTCACGCTGTCCTGGTGGAAATATAAATGAACACGACCTTGCCAAAACTGTGTTCTCTCTTGAGATCAAGCATGTACTTTCTCCCTAGTTTAATCCTATCAAAAATATAAATTGCTATAGATTATATATCAGGATATCATTCATTGCATTATCTTAAAACTGGAAAAAATCCAGACAACTATCAACAATAAAATGAAATCTAACAATATTTATTCTCAGTTTATAAGTTCTTCTACTCGTTTAATTTTGTTCTGGCACCTAACCCTCATTATATAGGCAATATTTGGGCAATGAATGGAGAAGAACATGATATGAGTTGTGCTCCTCTACCAAGTGCCTTTCTCAGGTGACAATTCTACAGTAGACTGACCTGACCATGAAGGAGAAGCTGAACAATCTGGCTTTCAAGGAGGCCAAGGAGGAGTAGGGGATTTAAGATATCCAGAAGCATTCTGAAATAACTTATACCGCTATATCAATGTCCTCTCTGTCTCTCTGTCTCTCTTTGTCTCTCTGTCTCTGTCTCTCTCTCTCTCTGTGTATGTGTGTGTGTGTGTGTGTGTGTGTGTGTGTGTGTGTGTGTGTTTTCAGGCATGCACATGTGCATATATGTGTGTATGCATGTGTGATGTATAAGGAGGTATGTGGATTTGTCATTCCTCAGGTGTCATTATTTGGGTGTCACCCACCTTGTTTCTTGAAACAGGGTTTCCATGAGACTGGGACTTACCCAGTAGGCTAGACCAGCTAGCCCCAGGGGATCTGCTGGTCTCTGCCTCCCCAGGGCTGGGATCTCGAGCCTCTTTAATGCTCCCAGGGCTTTCTTTTATGAGGCTCTTTGGGAGTTGACCTTGGGTCCTCATGCTACCAACTGAGTTGTCTCAGGGCCTTCTCTTTTGCTTTCTTTACTGATTATTTGGCTTTTGTATTAAAAATCCAGCAAAGCTGTGAACTCAACTAATAGTGCAATTTGGGAAGCACAGAGGATATTAAGTTGATATTGAGCTGAATGACTCTTAGGTTAACAAGACATAAAAGACTCTCTTGGCCAAATCCTTGTAAGGCTTCTGGTTTCTTTCCAATATCTCGAGTCAAAACCTCAGGGATTTGATCATGTTATTCCTCTTCTTGAAGCTCCATGGGTCCTTTTCAGCCTTGAATTGCTCAGCCCCCCTCCCATGGCAATAACAAACTTCTCCCAGCCTCAATTCTAACAAGCACTCAATCCCAACAAGTGCTTCATTCTACATCCCTACAGACAATGGCTTCAGGAATTCTACAGAATGACTCTTTCAAAATCTTCACCAGGTAGTGCCAGGCTCAAACCTCCGAATTCCAGAGGGAGCCATGTTGCTTTCATCCTCATCCAACCTGGCTAACCAGTTCCAGATCTTTCTTCCTTTCTCTAAGATCTCGCTTTTGACTAGGCCCCCACCCACTTTTTTTTGTTTAATTATCATAAGTCTTGGATTTTTTTTGTTGCAATCAATAAAAATTGATTTTTATACATCTATATCTCAAGCTAACTTAAGCAAAAAGATCTTTGAAGTCATCTGGTAGTTTACCATATCTGAGGGACACTGGGAATTTTCATAAAAATAAGGAGACTTCAGGCAGCCAGAAACAGACTGAGGTCCAAGCACAGGCATGTGCTGGTGAGGCACAGCCATGGTCACTAGCTCAGCTACTGAGGACAATTGTGTCCCCGTGGTTTACATTGTCCATTGTCTCATTTACATTGTCTCCTCTGGCTCCAGGGACTTAAGACAAAAACAACAAATTGACCAAGGCAGGGTGCTGTTTTAACTTTTAAAAAGTCAAAAATGCCTATTAAATAACTCAGAAACATAAGTGAACTTTTTGAATAGTCACTTGAGAAGATAGTTTTTAAAAACAACTAATACTATACACAAAATATTTCTGCATTCTCTAAAATGCAAATTATAATTATTACATAATTGCTCACTTAAAAGGGAAATATTAGATTAATAGCATTCTATATTTTGAATATGGAGAAGAGGCACATTCTATAATATGCATAAATTAGGTCGTACATTTGAAGGGTAATTTTTTAATATCTGTCATATCTAATAATGTGTGTATCTTTTGCCATAAAACTTTGACTTTTTGTGACAATTCAGAGGAATGTTCACATGTGTCCACAAAGATAGATGTGCAGATGGTATTTGCTTAGAACATTAGCAGTAGTTGTATAAATTGGAAACAACCTAAGGATCTCAGAGTAAAAGGTAGGCTAACTAGATGATGACATATTCCAACACTAGATGTTGAAAAGAGTGTGTGTGTGCACGCACACACACATACACACACACATACACACACATACACACACACATACACACACATACACACACACACACACACACACACACACACACATATATATATATATATATATATGGATCTGGGGCTGAAAGAATGATGATGGCTCAGCCATTAAGTGCTCTTGTGGAGGACTGAGGCTCTATTCCCAGCACACACACTGGACAGCTCACAACCACCTGTAATTTTAATTCCAGGGAATCTGACAATGTCTTATAGTCTGTGTTGGGGGGCTGTGTGCATGTGACAAAATAAATAAAAATGCTTTAAATGAAATTAACAGATCCACATACTGCTTAAGAATCTCTTAAGTTCCTCTCTCAGTACAGGACTGACGCATCCACCCCCTGATCATCCTTCCTTCATTGCTCCATATGGTCTGTAGGTTGTATCGTACACATTGTGAGCTCTTGGGGTAGTATCCACTTATTAGTGAGTATATACCATGTATGTTCTTTTGTGTCTGGGTTAACTCACTCAGGATGATATTTTCTAGTTCATCCATTTCCCTAAGAATTTCATGAAGTCATTGTTTTTAATCACTGCATAGTACCCCATTGTGTAAATGCACCAAATTTTCTGTATCCATTCTTCTTTTGAGGGACATCTGGGTTGTTTCCAGCTTCTGACTATTATAAATAAGGCTGCTATTAACATAGTGGAGCACGTGTCTTTGTTATATATTGGAGCATCTTTTGGGTATATGCCCAGGAGTGGTATAGCTGGGTCCACAGGTAGTACTATGTCCAGTTTTCTGAAGAACTGCCAGACTGAATTCCAGAGTGATTGTACCAGCTTGCAATCCCACCAACAAATGGAGGAGTATTTGTCTTTCTCCACATCTGCTCCAAAATCTGCTGTCACCTGAGTTTTTAAACTTAGCCATTCTGACTGGTGTGAGGTAGAAACTCAGGGTCGTTTTCATTTGCATTTCCCTGATGACTAAAGATGTTGAACATTTCTTTAAGTGTTTCTCAGCCATTTGAGATTCCTTGATTGAGTGGGAGATGAAAGAAGAGGGGGGCAAGGGAGGGAGAAAGTAGGAGGAGGAAATAAGGGTGGCAGTATCAGAATCTGGAGGAGATGTGCGAGAGGTACAGAGGGTCTGGAAATCAAATAGAAATAGGTAGCAGGGAGGATGAGAAACTGGGGAAAGCCACTGGAGGGTTCCAGGCACCAGAAAAATGTGAGGTCCCCAGAACTCAATGGGATTGACTTTAGCTGTAATGGGCAGAGAAAGGGGAGATAGAACCTGCGAAGACCACCAGTAGATAAGCAAGGCCCTGGTAGAGGTATTGAGCCATCCACCCATCTCAAAGGTTTTTTTTTGTTGTTTTTTTTTTTGTTTTGTTTTTAACCCAGAAATGTTTCTGTCCAAAGGAGGAGCAAGGTCAAAAAATGGAACAGAGACTGAAGGAAGGGCCAACCAGAAAAACGGCCCCACCTGGGGATCCATCATGTCTGTAGACACCAAACCCAACACTGTTGCCATGGTCAAGAGGCACTTGCGGACAGGAACCTAGTGTGGCAGTTCCTGGGGAGGTTCTAGCCAGCAACTGACCAATGCAGAGGTGGATGCTTGGAGCCAACCACCAGGCTGAACTCAGGGAACCTGGTGGAGGAGCCGGCAGAGGACTAGAGGAACGGAGGGGGAATGCAACCCTATTGGAAGAACAACATGAGCTGGCCTGACCACAGTTCTCCCAGAGACTAGACCGCCAGCCACGGAGTGTACCTAAAGGGATCTTTGGCTCCAGATATGTTTGTAGCAGAGGATAGCCTTGTCAGACAGCAACGGGGGTGGAGGGGCGGGGTTTGATACTCCAGAAGAGGGGGATGCTGGAACTGTGGGGCAGGAGAGTGTGGGTGGGTGGGGGAGCACTCTTATACAGGCAAAAGGGAGAGAGGAGGGCAGATGTGGAGTTGGGGGGGGCAGAGAGTGGGATATCATGGAATGGAGTTTGGTGGAGGAGGTAACCAGGAAGTGGGATATCATTTGAGATGTAAACGAATGGAATGATTAATAAAAATTAGAGAAAAGGAAATCTCCTAAGTATAATCTTAAGAAAAAGAGGCAAGTTCAATTCAAACTCTCATTCCATATAAAATCAAGAAAATAAATAAAGCCATTGCAATGCATTTAAGCAAAACAGGAGCACAAAGGAGATGCTGGACACACTCTTCTAAAAGAGTTGCTGCGTCTGGAGGCATAAAGGTTGGAACCAGGAGCTTCCATGTTTTATTCTACAAACTTACACATTGTGTAATGGTACAACCAATCTGTGACCACCTTTCATTCTATATGCGGGCATGGACTGTGAAGCTGAACCAGGACAGAGGTGTGCGTGTGGCAGGGCACCCCTTCCCTGGAACTACTGTAGAAGGATCTAAAGGAGTGTGTGTATAGTCAGGCCAAGTGTGAGTCTGCACCACCACTTGGTGACTCAGTGCTGTGTTTGTTACCAGTCCTGTGATCCAGCTTTGTCATCTCTACAAAATGAGAACAATATGCTATGAAGTGGGTGTGGACATTAAATAAAATGTTAAATTGTTCAGCATTTCCTCTGAGCCATTGTATGAGGGTACTGAATGATGTTTTTTGTTTGTTTGTTTGTTCCCATAAAATGAAAAATAAACAAAGCATCACCCTTTGTAAGACCTTCAATTCACTCTAAGGCAGTCAGTATTATACCAAAGGTCCCCACTTCTCAGATCCTGGAACTAAGTCTCCAAAAGGAAGAATATTTGCTCTATCTCCTGAGCCTGGCCTCTGGAGAGGGGACTCACACCTTCTGCCCCAACTGCCCCCACCATGCATCTCTCCCACCACCCTTTCTCTACTCAGACCCTAATGTGTGCTGCTGCTTCAAAGAGGACTTTTAGCAGAAGGGAAACCTGGATGGTTTGTTTCACAGAAAACCATGCATGGCTTTGGGTCCAGCCCTTAGAAGCCTCTTGTTTAAAATAGAAAATGTTTTAAGCTTCCAAACCTGATCAATAGCAGTGAAGATGGGGCGCTGATCTCGTTCAGAGAGAAATTTACAGCCAAACAGGGCTTTGGAGCCCAGATTCTCCAGCAAGGAAAATGATGTGGTTAAAGGGATGGGGATGGGGGGAGGGGGGCGTGGGCGATAACATCCTTGGGATCTCTCTGAGCTCCATTACATTATCCAAAAGAAATATAATAGGATTTGAGACCCAATTATTACTTCCTGCATCTAACCCTCTTCATTTAACATATCATTAGTATTTTAGACAAGTCCCTTGAGGCTCTCACACTTTTGTAGGTGAGTCAGACAGCAAGAGCCGTGGCAGCCATCCAAGGAAACTGATCCCCCCTTTAATGCTCTTTTCGGGTTACCTACTATAATGCAATTATCATGTACTGAAGCAATTTTCGGGAAAATGGCTTGACAAGAAGAACTCTGTCATTTTGTAAACAAGAACAAACGTTGTAATTGGATCTTAATTACACAATGTTCTGAGAGGTTATTTTTATTTCTTTGTTTGTTAATGCAATTATTTAGCTTCCCTATTTTAGCCGTGACCTTGCAGGAAGAGGGTATTTTCCAGTCAGCATAATGCTTTATCTTTGAAAGCTACAATCAATAAGGATAATTAATGATGCCGGCTGCAATGATGGCCTCAGCAATCATTATCCCACATTAATCCCTGCAGTCAGGCTAGGGTCAAGGCCATCTAAATCATTCACCCAGGGGTGGAGAAATTCAAATAATTTACCAATTTAAATCCTTGCAAACAAATCCCACTTTATTCACGAAGCAGTCTGAATGCTGCTTGGGTTGGTTCTGTGTATTCTCCCTGGGTCTCTTCTTTAAAAAAAAAAAAAAAAAAAAAAAACAGACAGAATACATTCGTTATGCAGTATTAGCGCTGCAGTGTTGCTCTGTTTGTGTTTTGATAAATTAATGTAAAACCATGCAGCACATGAAATGCTGCTGAGCCTGGAGCTACACAGCACATTTAGCATTTCACACACTGCCCCTGGTTTTGAAAAGAGAAAAGCAAGAGGAAGAGAGAGGAGAAAATACTGACACAAGAAAAATAAAAGAGGATGGAGGTCAGGAGATCTGGTGGCCGCGGGCTGCTAGAGACCTGGAGATGTGGAAAGAGGCTGGAAATCTTAGAGAAAGAACTGCAGGCTTACTCAGCGATATTCAGGAGGTTTCTGGGTTCTAATGGAGCCTGGATCATGACCCCTGTGGAGATACAGTTCTCCCTCATTTATGCCTTTCCCCCCCTCTCCTCTGCCTTTCCTAACACACATACATTAGATGGCTTGATGTATGCCTTTAATTGTCTGCTATAGATCACACCCTGTTATGAAGAATTCCATTAGGCTTCCAACTATTTTTCAGTGATTTCATTTTAATTAGTGTTTTGTTATAAATTATATCCCTAGTTAGCATACACTAAAAATAATATCAAAACTATCTGTATGTGTGTGTTTGTGTGTGTGTGTGTGTGTGTGAGAGAGAGAGAGAGAGAGAGAGAGAGAGAGAGAGAGAGAGAGGGAGGGATGGGGGAAGGAGACAGAGATAGACAAAGATGGAGACAGAGAGATGTTCCCATTACTGGATGAGTAAAGAGAAGTTTGAATCTACTGGGTTTCAGTGAATACTTTTTGATACAACACAGTCAAGTAACATGTTGGGGCAAGTAATAGCAGCTAAAATGAACTTTCATGATGGCACGCAAGGATTAGGATGCTCATCGACCTTTAGGAGCAATGGAGAACCACAAAGAGGTATCTGCCTGAATCAGTCAGAACTTTGTACAGCACAAAGCCAGAGACCCCCTCCCTACCCTCACCATGAGACGCTCTATGCAAAGTCTGTGTTGAGAGCAGCCGAGAATTTATTACCCGTCGCGTTTTCATTATGAACAGTGACTGCTAAAGTGAAGTACTTAACATTTCTGAGAACAGTTATTATAGTCTGTAAAAAGGAATTCTTTCTAATGAGATTGTATTGCTATTTCACAATTGCCATGAAACAAATAGATCCTTGTTTCATCCTGGCAAACGAAAATCCGATATCCTTTGTGTCTTGAGACATACCCCATTGTAAGGGAAGAGTGAAATAAAGTTGAACTAAAAAGTTAACTGCATATTTGAATTTGAAAAATCACATGTAATCCCAGGTTGAGCTATGGAGTGGTGTCTTCTTTTCCTGCATGCCAGCTATCTAATCCTGCCAGATGTCTCACGATTGCTAAACATTTTTTAACTTCCTTGGTACGGAGGATTGAACTCATGACTTTGAGCATGCACTCAGCATTGAGCTACGTAATTATCCTCTAGGAGTGTGATGAAGTATCCCATCTTTAAGATACTGGCCCCTTTAATCTTCCTGTTATTCTCACTGACCATGTAAGCTTGCATTTCTCCAGCAGGCATTTTTATTAAGCACCTGCAGTCATGCAATCCCAGTTCAAAAATTGACTTCAAATTTTTCAAAAAACCTATCTCACATTTATGACCCAGAGTCCTGAAGTCATCCATAGGCTCCTCCCATGAGCCAAGCACACTGGCCCACAGTAAATAAGTGCCCCCCGCCACTGTGGTTTGTTAACTTATGCTATGGATATCTAGTGGTTAGATATTGAAGTGAGCAAGAGGTTCACCTGAGTCACCCACCCAAAGCAGCACGAAGCTGCCAGGCTGAAAAGGTGACAGCCGCTATTATGTCTCATCTGAGATGGCCAAATACCGGATCCCAACCTTCTACTCACATCCAGGCCCCTGAACATGCCAATGGAATATGGGTGTCCCCTACCTCAGCAATGTGACCTGGTTACCACTGTTGGCAGAAAGTAAAAACAGTCTCGGGGCAGAGAAAGAAAGGAACAAAATGTAGGTGAAGCCAAAGCACCAAATACAGAAGAAGTCAGAAGCCCACCCTAAAAGTTAAGAGATAACTTCATTGACCTGAGCTTGGACTTCCCAGTCCCAACATGGTGTGATGGTATCTATCTGAAGCCTCACTATTTGGAAGGCAGGGACAAAATTCACTGGTTAGCAGGCCTGACCAAATCAATGAGCTTCAGGATCAGAGAGACTTTCTCTTTCCCAGAGAGGGAGAGGAAGAGGGAGGGGGAG
>NC_034593.1:58937453-58950015 GCF_900095145.1 Mus pahari
AAGCAAGATGTGAGCTAGAAGATTCTTCTCTACCAGCTAGCGCTTGTAGTCCTGGACAACTCTATGCCAACTGCTGGCTGAGGAAAAGTATCAATGTTCTTATTCAGCTGTGAAGAGTCCATGACGAAGATGAAACAGCTAGAAAAGACATGCCCACTTGCACAATAGTGGAACTACTATTATGGAGGTAACCAACTGTTCTCTAGTTCATAGGAGTTAATACATGGAATTCCAGCCATACCAATAGAAGTCCTAGCCCTAGAGGGAAACTAAATACTGTTCTTTTGCTAAATTAACAGAATCTAAAACTGCCCTCTAAATATTAGACAAATGCTACTCAGCTTAAGTAAGAGAAGTCTCTCCAGTGAATGGTGGTAAGTCCAGAAAATCACGGCTACCCAAGGTGCTGAGAATGAGTGCCCAGCTCTAAATAAACTATTTATAAAATAGCTTATATTATATAAATAATATATGTAGTTGTCTGCAGCTCAGAGATCTGTGGATCATTCAACAGAAAAGACAGAAAGACTGTAAGAGCCAGAAGACGGAGAGAAAGGCTATGAAACTCCATCTTCTAGGCAAGACACTGTAATTGCAAATCAGTACAGCAGCTGCTTGTACCGGGTCTGCATAACAATGGGCCCATCAACAGTTAGGTGTGGGTAGAGGAGCAATGCAGGTGGTATCCCTCAGTGCTGAATCATTTGCTACTAATAGAGTCAAGGAGAGGGGAAGTCATTACCTCTATTTGTGTATCCACTGATGACCTGACCAGTCTCCAGTGAGTAGTTCAAATCCAATTGCCACACAGATGCCCTTGAATAAACTAAATGGGCCACAAAAACCAAACCAAAGATCATGAATCTTAGAAAGAAACTGGCAGGGAAAGAGTGCATGGTAAGAGAGTAATAAGAATGTGTGTGTGTGTGTGTGTGTGTGTGTGTGTGTTTAAAATTATCAAAAAACAAACTTAATTTTTAAAAAATATTAAAAATTAGAGAGCAAGCAAAGAAAACACTTGACATCAACCTGAGGTCTCCACATGCAAAGGCATATATGTACCTGCATATACATGTATATGCATCCAAGTGAAAATATCACACACATATGCATGCACACACACACACACACACACATACCCTACAGAGATAATGAATCATTTCGAGCTCAAGATCCAAGCACCTTGATACACAACCCAGTGTCCTATTGGACCACACTCATATAAACTTTGAAATAAATACAAATTCAAATATAAAATTTGAAGAGTTTCAAAATAGCTGTAGAACACTAAATTCCAAGCACAGAACCCTTCTGAGTTCTGGATCCTATTCATTTGCCCTGGTCACTAGTGCTTGTAATAATCCTTCTTATTCTTTATCAAGAAAAGACCCAAAAGAAGATTAAACCACAAATGTCTATCTTGTGGAAGTTCATCATCTAGAGAGGTAGATCTATCTATGCAAGTAGATAGGAAGTAAAGAAGAGAAGTAGCCACAACACAAAGAGAATATGTTTTCTCAAACACCTACTTCATAGCAGAGCACCATACTACACATCCTACATAGATCAATATAATATCACAGTGACCTAAGGGGGAAGCATTCTTTTTGTCCTCATATTATACATGATACCATTGAGGCTACAGAGGTTACGGATATTGTGATGGTTTGAATGAGAATGGCTCATTTATTTAAATACTTGGCTCCCAGTTGATGGAACTGTTTTGGACAGAACTCACCAGTGCAGCCTTGTTGGAGCAGACTTGTCCCTGGGGATGGGCTCTCAAGGTTTCAAAGGCCCACACCATTCCCAGTTAGCTCCCTCTGCTGTATGCTTGTGGGTCAAGATGTGAGTCATGCCTGCCCGCTGCCATGTTCACTGCCATGATGGCCATGGGCTCTAACCCTTTGAAACCATGAATCCCATGTCAATCACTTTGTTTTATAAGTTGCCTTTGTCATGGTGCTTTATCGCAGCAATAGAAAAGCAACTAAACCAACTGCTTAACTAAATCAAGTCAGATCTAGGACTCAAGTACCAAGACGTTCTTAAATTTTGTACCCTACTGCTTCTAAGATTTGTGCAAAATGCTTAACAAAGAGTTCAGAGGCCACATCACTTCCCCCATGAGAGTTAAGAAACACTGTACAAAAGGGATGAATTTGAGAACTGTTTTTTTTTTTAAAAAAAAAAAAAAAAAAAAAAAAAAAAAGAAAAAGAATTCTTGGAAGACCCTGGGAAACGCAGGATGTTTTCATGAATAAAGCAAGAAATAAATGGTATAGACCCAGGGGAATGAAGCTATAGAGGCAGAAAGAAACTCTGCAAGAAATATGTCCTAGTAAAGCTTTGAGTTTCATTCTGTAGACAGTGGGCATCCAACAGTGGCATTAAGATGGATGGTGACATGATCCAATTACTAATCCCTCTAGAAAGCAGCCAAATTTATATGGAAAACAACACTGAAATAACAACCATCCTTTTGAAAACCATCCTCAACGTATGCCAAGGATTTTGCAAAGGCTCTTCGACAGCAAAGTAATTCATACAAAACAGCTGCCAACTGTGAGCAGATGAGGCTGAAGAAGAAATGAAGACCTATTAGTCAATGGAAAGGGGCTGAAAAGAATAGACCTCGGGTGATCAGAAATGTAGGTCCATTCTCACAGCAGCAGAAGAAAAGGGCCATAGGCTAAGCCCTCTCTTGGAAGCCACTGTTGCTGCCTGAGCCACATTGTTTGAGAAGGACCAGTATAATATACACAAGTGGAGTCTCAAAAGGTTATTTCATTTGCAACAGATCAGCGACCTGAAACTGGATTGGAGTCAAGTGATGTCAGGTTTAATGTTGGCTCTGCCCCTAATGAGCTCTGTGATCTTGGGCCCGAGTCGTTACTTATCTTGAAGGATTTTTCCCAGAAGAAAACTGGAGAAAACAAGGTGAGTAAGGACTTTGGAATTTTATAGGACTGGGTTCAAATCCTAATTTTGTCAGTTGATAACTTTTTCTTACTGGGGACTTGTCATTTTCCTCCAACAAAGATTTGTGTCTTGATCCATTATAAGAAAAATGTTAACTATAAATGTGTATCAGGATAATAGGTTGATAGAGCAAAGGAATGCATCCCAAAATAGAGTGAATAAGGATTGCTAAACAATGTCAATTTTTCTTTTCTAGTCTTTGCTCCCATGTGCCGAGTAAGGGAGTGATGAGTTTAAAATGGTTCTTAGATTCCCCCATTCCTTGACTCCAAACCTTCCTCAGTTTCCCTCTTTGGGAATATTTTTATGACTGTTTTATAAATATGTCCTTGAAGCTGTGACAGTGACCATCCTCTCTGCTGCCAGGGAGTTCATTAGTTGGTTCAGTGCTAATGCTCATCCAGCCTCCAAGTGGAAGGCCCTAAGTACAATTCTTAGCACCACATTAAAAACAAACAAACCACAACAACAACAAAAAACTCATATTGCTCTAGCAAGGAAGTACTTTACGGCATTTATTTATGAGTAAGAGCAAAGAGAGCGAGTTGGCCTGCAGTAGTCTGTACTCTGTACTCTGTACGTTAGAAGTGCTGATCAAGGTTCCGTGTTGGAAAACCTGCTTCCTAATATCTGTTTGAGGACCATGCCTTTGAAGGTTCAGATATTGACTGGAAAAGAAAATATCTTAGCCTGCTCTTGAGAGATGGTTCAGAGATGGTCTGACAGAGAAATAGCACAGAAGTAATGATTTAAAAAATAAATGAAGAATAAATAAATGTCAGGAGTGAGAAGACAGCAGAGGGATGAAGGCACCAGTCTCAGCTGCACTTTTGCAAGATTTGTTCTAGAGGGTGACTCCACTATCCCAAACGCCTACCCAGTAACCACCCACTGTGAGCCAGCTTCCTGGGATTTTTTTTGTTTTGTTTTTTGTTTTTTTTTTTCTGTGATTTTCTTGGATTTCCCAAGATCCTGTTGCTAAATAATTTTCATCGTCTAAGCAATCTTAGTTTCCAGTCTTATCTCTATTTATACTGACTGCATTAAATCTCAAGTAACCACTCCGTCTCTTTCTCTCTCTAGTCCTTTCCTCATGCTTACGTTCATTAGGGTGGGTGTGGGAAAAGCCTGGAATTGCTGAGATTTTTGTCTTAAAAAAAAAAAAAAAATCAAAGGAGCTATGACCAAATGGGTTTCCTGTATCAAAAGGGTGACACTGATAAACAAATTGACATGTCCATTCCTTGTTATTTGAGCGATATAGGCTGACAGTTCTCTGAGAAAGAAGCAGACCCCTCATACTGCTCCATCCTGAATGTGAGATCTGGAATTGTGCTTGTCTCTCAATCACTTCCCGATGGCTCATGATGCTGAACTGGCATTTATTTGGCCTTGGGAAGGGATCAGAGGGAGGCCTGGCTGCTTGCCAAGAGAGACAGAGAAACAGAAGAACAGGGAAGGATGTTTCCCTTAGCATCAAGGTTTTAAGACAGTGATCTTGTCTCTGGGGCATTTAGGCTCCGCCTCCTAATTCTTGCAGAAGCAAGAGTCTAGTCTGTAAGTGGTAGCGGTGCCCCTAATACTACACACATGGTCACTTAACTTCAGCAAATTCAGTCGCACACCAGAGAGAAAAAGAGGAACATTCTATTGTGAAGGCCACGCCAACTGTCATTCCACTCCATGTACATGTGCATGTGGGACAGATGAAGGGCGGGTCTGCTGCTCCCCGTGCTGGTCCTGAGAGCTTCCCTGCTGTGCAAGTCTCTCCTCAGATGAATACATCTATAGTAGTTAAAAATGTTTACGTGCCTCCTAAATAGAAGCCTACCTAAAAATTTGAAGGTGGGTAGATTTTGGGTTTATACGATCCTTGTTTGATCTACTGCTTTAGAAACATAAACTTCTACCATGACTTATTCTTCATAACTCAAGTTCTGGGTGGCCATGGCACACCAAGGAGAAGAAAGAAACATTCAGTGGAGGAAAAAAAGCAACATTCAGTCTTAAAATGCTCCAGCTGGGAAGAAACTGAGCACACATGAATCTAGTCTTTATCTCCTAGCTTCAAGGAAATACTTTCGGGTCAAGAAAGGCCTTGCCTGAGATCCTACCTAGAGAATGGCCTCTGTTGCTTATGCAGTGTTTGGAAGAAGCAAACACTGTGTGTTTGGTTTATAGGATGCCATTCTTCAGTTCTGCCTGTGGTATTTCCAGTAGATTACAAACAATTATCAAATTTAGAGTGATCATTATCAATTGAGAACAGCAAATAGAAAATCAATCAAGATGTTATTGGAGGCATTCTTACTTTGCTAATGATGGCTCTCTCAAAATGAAGGGCTATTCTCCAGAGAGTAATTCAGATTCAATCAGTTAATCAATAATTATGTACTGAGCATATCATGTCTTTTACCACATACAAAATACAGTGCTGGCTGATATAGTGAAACAGCAATATTAAATGAAGTTTCTCTTCCAAAGCAACAGACATTGGGCAGTATGCACATATCTGTGTGTACAGATGTCTCTCTGCTTATGGATCTGTCTGTCTCTGTCTCTGTCTCTGTCTCTGTCTCTGTCTCTCTCTCTCTCTCTCTCTCTCTCTCTCGTGTGTGTGTGTGTGTGTGTGTGTGTGTGTGTGTGTGTGTTGAACAATAAAAACCCTCCCTATATATAATAAGTGGTATAGGAAGAGCCAGGGGTAAAGATATCCTTTTGTGTTAGAACATTTTCTGGAGGAAGACCTTGAGGTTTAGGAAAGGATAAGACAGGACAAGGTGGGATGGGGATGGGATAGGATGTGACAATGGGAAGAGCACGTGATGGATAAAGGTGAGGGAGAGAGAGCGTATATGGTGCATTTACCTCTATAGCTAAAGTATCAGGTTTTGAAAGAAATGATGAAATGAGAATTTAAAATATTTTATAATAGAGTTGGGAGGATAGCCCAACAATGACTTATTTCAGGTTTATCTAAACCAATAAATTAATTACTACAATAGTGATTTAAGAATATAACTACTTAGAGTCTCAGGGTATGGAGTAAATTACAAGCAAATAAGAAAAGAGGAGACAGAACTATTAGGAAGCCATTGATGTGGGACAGTATGAAAGGGCAGAGGTCTGAAAAGTAGGTGGTGAGTATGTCAACAGAAGATTTGTAGATGGGTGTGTGCTGCTTCAAATGGGAAAACTAGCCAATAGAAGTTCTGTTTGGCATATAGTGACAAGGAAAGCCAAAAAGACAATTATTCTGATGAAGGCTAGATGGTATAAAGAAGGAGATGGCTGGTTTCAGAGACAGAGAAACCCTTATTCGAATTTTGGGGATGGTAGTATATTCTAAATGAAATAGTCTAGAATAAGATAACTGAAATGAGAGTTCACAGGTTAGGCCAAGGCTGGGAGATGCTGGCATTGGGAATTCCATGCAGAAAGGTGAAATCTGAACTGGGTTATTTTCAGAGCGTGAGAATAGACAGGGATGAGCAGAAATGACCTTCAACCTCACAATGGCATCTGTTGTAGTTGTTCCCTACATCATCCAGAGAGTCCTTACTCATGATCATTCTCTTTCTACTCCAAATCAAGTATGGTGAAATATGAGAACCCATTAGGAGAGTTAAAAAAATACCAATGCTTGGGTCCTACCAAAAGATAGTCTAATTTAATTAGTCCAGGGGTCTAGGAATTTGTGTTGTGAATGGTATTATGGTTTTATTGAAAAAGATTAATCATGATCTTTTAGAAATATGAAATTAAACATTTAGAGTTTAGATGTTACCATTTCTTGGGTTTAGTTCAAAATAATACAGCAGATGTAGGGAGCGGGGTCAGGTACATAAGAAATGAAAGTGAGCATAAGGTAACAACGGTTGAATCTGAGTGATGGGTGCACGGTGGTGGGTCATTACATTTTTCTTCCTACTTACAGATATATTTGAAATCTTCCATGATATTAAAGATTCAAATTAGCCAACAAAACCTTCCCAGGCAATTCCACAGTAAATTAGTGTTGAACACGTAAGATTTGTGTGAGTGCCATGTGTCTCTGGACCTTCTAACTTCATCAAGGTGTCACTGTCGAACCTCCATGAAGAACTTCCCCAAGGCTGAGAGCCTAGCTCTCTCCCTTGTTCTCATCCCTCTAATTATGATACCTCAGAGATGGGGACCTGATAGCAGCCTACACAGCCATCCACAGCGGTCTACACAGCCATCCACAACAGTCTACACAGCCATCAATAGTCTACACAGCCATCCACAGCAGTCTACCCAGTCATCCACAACAGTCTACACACCCATCCACAAGAGTCTACATACATAGCCATCAACAGTCTACACTGGCATCCACAGCAGTCTACCCAGTCATCCACAACAGTCTACAAGTCCATCCACAGCAGTCTACACAGCTATCCATGTCAGTCTACACAGTCATCCACAACAGTCTACACAGCCACCCACAGTAGTCTACACAGCTATCCACGGCAGTCTACACTGGCATCCACAGCAGTCTACACAGCCATACACAGCAGTTTACACAGCCATCCACAACAGTCTACACAGCCATCCATAGCAGTCTACCCAGTCATCCACAACAGTCTACACAGCCACCCACAGCAGTCTACACAGCCATCCACAACAGTTTACACAGCCATCAACAGTCTACACAGCCATCCACAGCAGTCTACCCAGTCATCCACAACAGTCTACACAGCCACCCACAGCAATCTACACAGCTATCCATGGCAGTTTACACAGCCACCCACAACAGTCTACACAGCTATCCACGGCAGTCTACATTGGCATCCACAGCAGTTTACACAGCCACACACAGCAGTCTACACAGCCATCCACAGCAGTCTACACAGCCATCTTCAATTCAAACAAATTGACAGTATCAGAATTGTTCAAGGAAATGTCACCATTACCCACACAATATGCTTCATTTCTTAATCCCTGATTGAAGACAAAAGGTACACAATATGGGTGACGCTTTTATTTTCTACTTCCAGAAACAGATACTTCTTAAAATGCTGCTGGGGTAGACCCATGTTTCTGAAAGAAATGAATCGACATTCTCCTTCCAAATCCACCCATTTACACTAATTAGACAAAAGAAGAGGTGATTACAGACAGTTGAAATTCCGACAAAGCCTGAGTGACATTACAAATAAATTCTTAATTCCTTTGGTTCCACATTTTTTCACAAGGCATTCCCATTACAGCATTAATGCACACACAGTAGTAAGTTGAGCTTGGATCCACCAGGAGCTGGTTGGTGGACAGGTCACTGTCACTTTTTTTTTAAAAAATGAAATAAAATATAATAGTAAATGCCTGTGCCATTTTAAGTGCCAGTGTTATCTGTTTACATGGACATTAGTATCAGTAGTTTGGTTGGTTTTTTGTTGTTGTTGTTGTTGTTGTGGTTTTTATTTTTTGTTGTGTTTTGTTTTGTTTTGTTTTGTTGTTTTTTGTTTTTTGTTTTTGGTGTGTGTGTGTGTGTGTGTGTGTTTACTTGGTCTTGATATAAAATAGGTAAGATTTTAAGTCCACTATTTTTGAACTTCACATTTTATGTCCAGATTCCCTTCATTTGAGGGTGAATTAAGGAAGTCTGGAGTTGAGGGCAAACATGGGAGAACGGAAAACATCAGACGTCTGAAAGATGAATGAAATCAAGACTTGTAAGCAGATAGTCTGTGAAGAAAACTGACAAATCTAGACCCAGCAATGGAGTATGCCAAATCAGACTTTGTAGATGCCAAGCACACTAAGTCCCAGGACCAGGCTCCATGGCTCTGAAGTCAGCAATGACAGTCTCAGGAGTAGCTGCTGATGGCTTAAAGCCACATGTGCATGGTTATGTTTGATTTGTGTCCTTTTAGGGCAGGTTTATCATTATGATGCAAATTATGGAGAAACTAAAGCTCACCAATCCAGGATACCAAATCATCATGTGGTACCATTAGTAGGACGAGGGAAACACAAATCACTGGAAGTCAAAGTGAATTCTGAGACCCAGGCCAGATGGCGCTTTGTACTCTACCCCACTGCTTTCTGAGCCGCAGAAATGTTCTTACTCTACTGACATGGCCTAAAAGCTGGCTACCCCACAAGTGTCTGGATGAGAGACTTCTCAACTACCTCTGAAACAGGCCATACGTAACAAAGACAGACTGGTAATGGATTCAAGGTATGTCACGAAGGTGGAACTGACAATCTCTGTAATGTGCTACAAGTCAGGAGTTAGGGAGATGTCAAAAGAGAGGCTCAGAGATGTAATCTGGAGTCTGAGTTACTGGGTGGTCTTCCCTTTGGGCAGACTGGGTCCCAAGGTCACATGGGTCTACTGAGTTCCTCACCCGAGGAAGTCTGAGTAAGTCTATTAGAAACAACTCAGGAAGATATAATAGGATTGGAGGTCTCCACTGTGAGACTCAAAGAACTGGAGCAGGAGATTTGCTTCACAATAATCAAAGACTATCTAGGGTAGGCGCGGTATATACCAATAATAATGTACAAATCCTGAGATAAAGTCTGCAAGTATCCCAAGCACAGTCCAGTTCCCAATGGAGGTTCAGTCAATGGGAATCCCATTTTTAATGTGCAAAGTGCTACCCAAACAGACAGCGTGCCTGTGAGTCTCACAGCCACTCTGTAAGAAAGATAGCCCTATTGTAGAGAATGTAAAATTAGAGTTTTGCCTAATTGGGAGATTTTTACATACACAGAAAGGAAGTCTTTGACTTTTAACATGTCTTCTAGTGACACATCTTATAGAAAATGAGAGTGAGTTTATTCTAGTATTCAAGACTAAGAAATCAGGATCAAGGCCAGAGAAATAAGAAAAAACATCAGATAAACTGAGGTAAATGGCTAAGTAATAGAGGATTTTTTAAGTACTGAGCCATGGTTTATTAGCTGACATTAATGCTAAGGGTGACCAGTCTAAGAAAGGCTCAATTTAAGAGAGAAAAAAACCCGGTAGCATGATTAATTTTTTTAAAACAACATGTCTTTTAAACTCAGAAACATACATGTATTTTAATGTATTTGTAATTGCTCATTCCCCGAGTTCTGTTTTAGTTATTTTATGAAAGTAAAATAAAATGATATAGCTTCTATTGGTTTACTGTGAATCAGTAAGCCCTAATTTTTGGTTCTCAAAAAGTTGTAGGTTTACTTAAAATAGAGACAAAATAAACAGAGTGGAACGAAAACTTCTATATGAGTTTAACCAGAAAAGGAACAAAATTAAAATTATAAAATGAGTTTTAGACCCTATTTACCAAAGTATACATCAGAATTTTAGCAGCTATTGACTCTCACGAGGGGACAAACAGTGATGTATCAGGCATGGCTGGTCTGCTTGAGTGAGTTTAATATAATTTCCCCATTGAAACTCAAACTAACCACAAAATAACAGAGGTCTTCACTTTAGTCCGCACAAGATGATCCTGGGAAAGGTTTGTTTTTTTCCTTCATAAATAAAACTCAAAGGCTTCAGTAAATTTTCCAAGAAAAAGAGAAAGGGGTGCTCAGAGGTTCTCTTTTGACTTTAACAGTTAACCCTGACAGATGGTTATCTGTCCACGATTGGACATGTTATACACATCTCATTTTCCAACATTACTGTTATCAACCTTTATTTTATACAAAATTTCACATGTCTAACAGTCAATTTCCCTCCTGTTTCACTTTTTTCTTTTAATTGTCAGATATTTGGCACATCAGAAAACCATCAGGACTGAGCACACAGGACTGCTAACACTGTGAGCAGAGAAAAACACTAACGTGGTTAATTGAAAGCTGTTCCTTTGTTACGGTTTTTTGATACCGTAACTTAAAAAACTTAGCTTCTGGGTACCTGGATGATGGCCGTATCCTCTAGTTATTCTTTCTTACATCTACATGGTAAGGATTGGATGATATAACCTGCATCCAGAAAACCGGAGGTATTGATAGGCTGAGCCTGTCACTTCCTGCCACCACTTACGTTTTCTATCAAAAACTCTAACTTTTCACCTGGCACTATGCTCAAAGCCATTAAAAGCGTGCATGCTAAACAACCCTACGAGGAAATCACGCAAATAATGTCCCAAATCACACAAGAAACTTTCCAGTCTCGGTGCTGACCTGGCCTCTTCATTATCTGGATGCTGGAGCAGCCCCGCTCTGTGAGCCTATACTCGTCACCATTTATTTTAGTGCTGTCCCTCAGGGACACAAAACTTGCCTTACCTCTTAGCTAGCCAGAGTGAAGATGGCAGGCCATAGGAATTAGGACTTTAGAGGAAGAGAGCTCACTGCCTGGTATCAGCTACAAATAGACACAGTTTTACATGTTTATCTATGGAAAGAAGTTTGGAAGAAGAAATGTATACATTCAGATAAGTTCAGTCTCACTCCCAGAGTTGCTGGTATTCCTGAGAACCGGGGATGTCAATAGAATTCCAGCACAGAGCCTGGAGGTCCGAAAGCAATTACTTGAACAAGGGTCTTCCTTTTGGCTGCAGCATCAGCAGTAGTCTCTCGTGTGACTTTCACTCGAGAAAAGATTCTAGTTGAATGAGTCATTTTCTTTCTAGGCCAAGAAGTAGAATTGCTGAAATCCTTAGGGTGAAACTTTGGAGCAGTGTTTCAAAACTGAAAACGTGTAATTCCAGCCAATCACATCTCTGCAAGACTTACACAGACAAAGCTTCTTCCCAGTTGACAAATATAGCAAGGGCCCAAAATAGACAGAGCTGTGGTGACGATGAAATCGCTCACATTCATAGGCAGCATTTCTAGTAGACTCCAAAAACGGCAAATGCACAAAAGCAGGGGAATCATTTCATGTTGGTATATTGGGGGAAGAAGCTTGCTAGGTCAGACACACACACACACACACACACACACACACACACACACACACACACACAAAGTTTGGACCCTTAAATACTAAATAGCATTATCAACCAAAGCTCTAAGCGGGACAAACAATGGAATATGGGAGTCACTTAAGAAATACTTTATTAAATTAAAGGACATAAGAATTTATGGGAAATTGAATGGCTGTTGTAGGGACAGATCATATTGTATTGGCCAGTCAATAAACTCATGGCCAATCTCCTATCAGTGAGGGTCGTATATATGAGTGAGCACATGGACTATTTGATTGCTTGACTGCCAGTTTCTATGCCTGTTTCAACGCACTCTCTCCGTCTAACATTTCTTTGTTTCCTTCCTCTAACCTAGAATGCAGCTCATCTTTGACATTTCACCCAAGATCTTTGGCACCCAACTCCAAATTCAGTTCTTCGGTTGACCACAATTGAGTCCAGGCAGATGTGACTGTTCTTGGTCCTGAGGTCCCAATCAAAAGAAAACCCATCACCCACCCTTTCCAACTTATGCACTTGCATCTATCTCCACCCATAGAGATATGCGTGCACACTTCCATTTGAAGCAGAAGTCACAAAGCAACCACTGGGCTATGGCTGCCCAGGCTGGACAGACCCTAGAAAGAATCCCAACCCTTTTGATGGAGGCTTCTTTTTTTTTTTTTTTTTTTTTTTTTTTTTTTTTT
>NC_034593.1:58950066-58964824 GCF_900095145.1 Mus pahari
TGGCTGTCCTGGAACTCACTTTTAGACCAGGCTGGCCTCGAACTCAGAAATCCTCCTGAGTGCTGGGATTAAAGGCGTGTGCCACTAAGTAGGGCACAATCCTCCAAAGGAAAATTCCCTTTTCGTAGTTCAACTTGCTCTCTGGTTCAGCTTCTAGATTCTCCTCTCTTGCTACATTGGAAGAAAGCTATAGGGAGAGCAAGCTTCTCAGGGGCTTGTTAGCCTTTTCTAATTTCTTCCTACTGAGTATCTTGTGGTTGGTTTAAATTGTATCTAGTAAATATGTTTTTATTATTGCTCTAGATATACAGTTCCCTACAAAGTATTTTTGTCTCATGTCATTGGACAAAAGGCCCCAAAGAATTTGTCAGCATTTGATTCTTGAACCTGTTTTGTTTCTCTGCCTTCCTGTTCCAGGCATCCTTCTTTCAACATTGTGGGGTCTACACTAAAAGTAGGCTATTGGGCTCCACTAGAGAGGGTGTCTCCTGTCTTATGTGGTTTAAGGCAGATTCACCGAGTAGAAGATATTTTCTTTTTTTAAAATAGCATCTCTCGTTGTGTGGGTTCCTGAAAGAGTTAATCTTCCAAGTTCCATGGCCTTTCTCCTTTCCCTAATTTACAGTGGTAGGAATTCAGCCTAGGTCTTTGGGCAGACTAGCCAATGAATTCATAGTATACTAACAGGCTGCACCTTGTCCGAAGGTCCTGAACATAAAACTTTCTGACTGCCTTTATTTCCTGCTTTATAAATGGACCAGTACTCTACTGTGTTTATCACCTCCCTGGTCTTTCTTGTGGAGCATGGCCACTAATATTACACACTATTACAGTCCTAGTTTTCCTTATCTTCTCATAGCACTGCCATTTCATGAGTTATGCAGGTTGCACAGCTATCTATTAGGAAAAAAGAAAAAGAAAAAGAACAAAAAAACACAGCTAACGTAACATTTTTTTCCACAGCACAACTGGGTTCGTCATTTACCAGCATCCAAGACTGATTTCTCACACTCACCCCCAGTGGGAACGGCAGTGCTCCACACAGCACATTTATATAAGCACAAGTTGCCACACAAGCCCCATGTTAATGACTTAGTTCACAAAAGCTTGTTACTGGCTCACAAACATCTCAGCATCCAGGGCTTTCTACCACAAGGGATGAAGGAAGCTTCCTCCATTATCACATAGAGCACAGGGTCAATTCCCAGCCTGTGGCCCCTCTGTGCCATCCTTTTGTGGAGGATGTTTATGAATGCATCTCTTTAGAGTATAGGGTTGTTAAGCTCTTTTAGCTATAGTTCGGGTTGACCAGCTATCTGAATTTACTTGAGGCAAAGAAGGTTCCTAGGTGGCATGACTTTCTGTGCTAAACCAGTAGAACACAAAACAAATTAGGACAAATCTGTCACCCTAGTCATTGCCTCATGGATAAGCACATAAGAGCAAACATTATCCATTTGTTTGGAAACCACGTATACCAGAATCTTCATCTCCTTCCACTGTGGATTGATGTGGCCCATTTTCCAGAAAACTCAAGCTTTGGGGTGAACAACTATATTGGGCCTAAATTTTCATGTGATTCTGGGTAAATAAGAAAGCTTTGCTGGGCTCTTTTGCAGTCTTAAATATGTACAGACCCCCTTCTTTCAAACGTAAAACATGTAAACAAAGTCATAACAGATCCAAAGGAGGAAATATTAACTGGGACATCCATAGGCAAGATGCCTGCCCCCCTACAAGGGAACAAGGCCATGATCCCTGACTGTGTAAGAGATCATTGTGAGACTGAAGAGAGACCTGCTCAGGGCCCTGGAGTCATGATGGAAGAGGTCAATTTTCAAAATAAACCTTCATTATATTTTTCTCTTTGAAGAAAAATGCTGCTTGGCCTGAAACAAATTAAGAGTGCTCAAGCTTTTTATTTGGGGCGTTTTTTTTTAGTTGAATATTATTAAAAATAATTACAGGCTGTGGATTTAATCTAAAACACAATCAGCACCCCCAAAGTCCCCTACAGTGAGTTAAAGCATCCTCCTTCTCAAAATTCAAAATTAAGTGGAAATTCAGATTAGTTTTGATTTATAACCACATTATGAACTATTTAATATTTTCAAGAAGTCATTCCCTGTGCCCATATTAAATTAATTTGCAACAGAATATTATATAATTTATATATGCATACATATAATAAATTATGGCCCAACTATATAATTCTACATGTATAATTAATTACATTAACCATCTACATTTTAAGCCTACAATTAGATAACCCTAAAAGACAACCCCGTTAGCATTTTTTAATAAATACTTGTGTTTAGAGCTGTAACAGAGCACCTGATAGCTGATAGAACAGTGTTAACATCTGTTCTATTATTTCCACAGGACGTTGGTTGAGCGCAATACTATACACATAAAATATGCATTTGTTCTTGACTGTCAAGTACCTCTATTATTTTATTAAAAAGTCAAAAAAGAATATAATCAGACTTCATAATTTATGTGTGACATTTTCATTACAGAAAACTTTATGCAAAATTGAATTCTAAAATTTAATTTCCTGTGATGTTTAAATTACTTACTATCTGGCTCCTCTCCAAAACATCGTGATCATTGAAGGTCCCCATATGAATTCTATTAAGGATACATTTTGCTCCTGCCAGAATATACATGGTATTTTTCTAAGGAACTCTAAGAATATGCTTCTTAAATATATTTTGTGCCAATTAATAGTTTTTCTCACACAGGAAAGGAAAGCAGAAACTTTTCTTTCTTCTCTCTTTTTAAAGCCACAGACAGCTTTTCTCTGCTCTCTCTTTCCCACCCTGCCTGTGACCTCCAATTTTGATACTTTAACCCGGAAGAAGGCAGGCTGGTCCAGCCTTGTCAGTCCCATCTCACCGCATCACAGGATGATAACCAGGTTCCCTCTGGGTCTCTCTTTCTTTCACGAAGTGCAGATAACGAGGCTTTGTCCAGAACAGAGCCATGGTGCAAAACTCTCTGGCTTTCTCTCTCTCTCTCTCTCTCTCTCTCTCTCTCTCTCTCTCTCTCTCTCTCTCTCTCTCTGCAGTCCACTTGATAGGATGGTAGGCAAGTCCTCCCACCAATCCCTGTGGATACTACTTCAGTGGGAGCAGCCTCCGTTAGCAAGATCATTCCCAAGATGCTCTGGGAGGCCTGAAAATGTCATCACATCTCATAGCTACCAGGGGAACTAGGGCTGCTAATGATGAGCAATAATTTAAATAATGAGCCTTTGAGGGAAGAAGGTTACCACAAGCAGAGTTACCTTAATGTATCCTCTAGGGGAAAACTCATTTCCAAAATGGCATTTTCAATGGCAAAGCCATGGAACCTGTCAGCAGCCAGGGGGATGGAAAGGATGAGCAGTTGTCAATCAGACAAGGCTGGACCATGTCAGCCAACAGTCCTTGAGTTTGTTCAGCCCTGATTTCCACAGAAGAAGCTTTTGTAGCCATGCAGCCTACAGTGGACTTGAAAGACAGGATTTCTGCCATAGAGTGTCATGGTCCAGGAGAGGTACTTCGTCATGTTTATAAAATATACTTTGTACTTTATAAAAATGATTGCTATGTTTCATTTCATGGTTACTGTCCTAGAAGTCAAGTAGTCTATTGGAAGTTTAGTGAAGGAGAAACAGTCCCACTGGACTTAGAGTTCATGTCATTTGAAGTCACCAGACTTTCAAGAGGATAGGGAGTCTTCTTTCTTCAAGCCCTTAGCTTGGGGGAGAAAGGCAGTAAGCCATATTTGTTACAACGATGATCAAATTTTCCTCCTCATGGCTTTTCTCACCCACCTCCCCTGCACAGCAGAGCAAAGGCTTTTGTGGTCTGACTTGAGAGATCGTGAGGAGGTCGCTCTCCCACCCTTACTCCCATATATACCTACCCCATGGGCCATAATTCCCTCACAATGAGCTCTTTCTTCCTCATCAAGCACTGTGTCTATGAAAGGACTGTTTAGCAGAACCCTGCTTAAGCTGCAACGAATTAGTAAGGCTCGGCTCCACCCTCTTGCAACCATTGGCAGGAGCTGCTCATATACACCAGTGTCTCCAAGTAGTTTCTGCATCTCTGCCCCCCACCTCCAGCTTCCCACTTAAAGTCCCAGTTCTTACCATTTAGACTGTGTTTTCCTATCTCGTCACTATATTTCTTCAAAAAGTGTAATGCTATTGGAAGTGAACATTGGCAGTAACAAAGACAGAAGTGTGAACTTCAGCAGCATGGCGCAAATGGTCTCCTCAACAAATAACGTTTTAATAACTACCTAATAGTAGCTAAAAGCCCCCCCCCCCAATTCAAAAGGACATATATATGGTCATTCAGCAAGACTTATGTTCTGAAAAGCCAGTCACAGCCCTCCTTGGTTTGAATTACGTATCCCTTCTACGTCTCTCTTGGACGTCTGGAGAATCCAGAGAGTGGTCTCGGGACTGGCTGCACCCACCTCTTGGGTCTCCCCCTTCTTAGTACTTAAACTCGATCTTCATGGCTGATAAACTTTTCTACCTCTGGCCCTTGCCTCACCCCGACTCAGGATGGATGCTATCTGGAGGATGCTGTTCATGCTCTACAGAAGCTGCTGGATGGCTATTAAGGATAACTTTTCCTTGACCTCAAACCTCTTCCATCCTCTACTCCAAGCATCTCCATCACTTTGCAGCAAGGCTCTTTGGAAGAGCTGGACATGCTCACTGCCTCTACAGCTCACTCACCTCCCTCTGGTGTTCTCTCAAACCATCCTCGCCTCCATACTAAAGCTTCTTTTGCCGGGATCAAGGTGACCTACATATCACCAAGTTCAGTGGACATTTATGAAATGTTTTTTATTACTCCCAGAAACATTGGGTACATGTCCTCCCTGAACACGTCTCTTCTAGCTTCTGGGAGTCCTTTGTTCTTGGATCTCCTACACACTCAGCAGTAACCCTCAGGCTCCCCAGCTGTGGCCTCTTCATCTCCTCCATCCATAAGTGTCAGAGTATGGCAGAGTAGAAGTTTCAGACTCCCTGCCCTAGGTCATTTCTTGATTAGCTTTGCCTCATTCCTGACTCCAAACCCTCATTGTATTCTTGTAGCCCTCAAACTCTCTTGAATCCCAGACTCCTTTTTCTACTTTGTATTTAACATTTTTTATTGGGATGTCTGCTAGGCATCTCAAATTTCACATGTTTAAAAATCAGAAAACATATACACAAATGTTTTGCTGGCTTTCATCTTCTCCATCTCTAAACAGGGCCCTTGATTTGAGCAGGTGTCTGCACTCAATCCTTTCCAAAATCCTTGGCTTTGTTCTTGCTACACATTCAGCTCTAACCATTAGCTGACCCTATGAGCTCCACCATGGCAGTATAACCAGAATGCAGCCACACCACCATTTTCAACAAAAAAACTAACTCCTGCCTACCACCCTCTCATTTACACTATAGGAATAGCCTCCTATTTGACTCCACTCTTAACTCCATGCAATATCCAGAAGGAAAATTTAAAATGTCAGAGAGCACATGCCATCCATCTGGTCAAAACCGCACATAGGTGCCTTCTAAACCACACTTCTGTCACCTGTTCTAGCCTCTTGACTTTTTGGTCCAGTACTTAATGGATCCAGGACTCTCCAACCCAGCTCGCTTACCTTCTTATTTCCCCTGCTAGGGAAGCTCCTGAACATCCAGATGAATTCCCTTACTTCTTTCACCCTTCTGTTTAAATGTTATCTCTTCTGAGAGGCCTTCTCTGACCTTTGTAAAATAGCTTCCCCATCACTTTCTGTCTCCCATACCCTGTAATGCTTGCCATAACCTCACATGTTTGGTTTTTTGGTTTTTTTGTTTGTTTGTTTTTGTTTTTGTTTTTTTCTTTCTAAAAGTCTCTCTATATGAGAACAAGGTTCTTGTTTTGTTCAGGGCAAATTTCTTAACATTAAAGTCATCAGTAGGCACCTATAAGTAGATGAATTAAAGAATGAATGGCGAGAATTGGCACACCTTTAATCCCAGCACATGGGAGGCAGAGGCAGGCGGAATTCTGAGTTTGAGGCCAGCCTGGTCTACAGAGTGAGTTCCAGGACAGCCAGACCTATACAGAGAAACCCTGTCTCAAAAAACAAACAAACAAACAAAGAGATGAGGATATTATCTTAAAAAAAAAAAAAAGTAAAGATAGTTGCCTTAATCAACCTCAATAACTTTAGTTATGGTAGCAGCAGTAGTGGCCTCTTCTTATTTTTAATTTTTATGTTAAACTCATATCTTCTCACTATTTCCGCATGCCAGCAACTAGGATTTTTTTTTTTTCCCTGCTGGTGATCAGATCACTGTGGTAGCATCAACCAGGAAATGAAATCTTAATCATAGCATCTGCTATTCACTCCTGACTTACAAGCCCACAAATGGAAATCCGGCTAGGCAATCTAATTTCAGTGTAATTTGGTTGGACCTGAAGACTGAATGCTGGCACTCCCAGCACATCCTTCTGCCCAGAGATGTTTCCACTTGACTAATTTAAGGTTTAGAGCCCCTCAACGTTTAACTTAAACAGAAAAACATATGCTTGGTACTTTCTTAGCAAAGTACAAGCAAGATCTGTGTTATGTAAATTTACTTGGGGCCATTTCTGTGTCACTACCTGAGCTCTTGCCAGGCCAAAGGAAAGGGTTAGAAATCTATTAACATAAATGGTTACCAATGACACTACAGCTTTACAACCCGGGGTGATCAATGTTAATGGCCAGAAAAAAGAAAATAAGTCAGGCGGGGCCTACCCATGGACACATGAGCAAAGGATTGGAAAGGAAGGGGGACAATCCGCTTCACTTCCCACAGGAGTAGCCACAGGACCTTTGGAAAATGCCACCTAAGCACTGCCATGTGTCAACAGCAGCCCAAGAGCTTCCTTGAGCTCTTGAACTTTGAGTTCTTTGAGCCTGCTTCCTATTCCAGCCAGAGGGAACTGAGGTGGGATTTCCATGTTCCTGCCAGGGGCCAGGCAATCCCTAGACTGAGCCTTGTGAAAAACGATTAACATTCCACAGCCAACGTGTTACCCACGAAACTGGCCACTTGCAGGTGCACCTGGTGACTGAGCCAGGTGCAGGATGGTCCCCGTGACCTCAGAGAGTCATGTGCAGATCAGATGTCAACAGGTGAGAGCAGCAGTCAGCAGGGCAGGAAAGTTTATTGATTAAATTGGGCTTACGAATTACATTCAGGACATGCTAGGGTGAAATATGGAGTTCCCCATTTCCTACCATCTGGATGTGAAAGAGGAAAAGCAAGGCCCCGTCTCAGCAGCCATATCCCCAATCACGCCTACTCCCAAGACTAAAGGTTTGCAGACTGACTTTTGACTTTTGTCAAGATCTGCTGGACCAGCATAGGTTTAAAGTTCCATGGTGCTATATCTTGACCAAATAACATCACAAAAGAGTGATTGTTACAAAGTAGAACACTCAAAAGAACTAAGATGGCCATAGTGTGCCAGAGTTTGACACATCTCCAGAAACCCCCATTTCTCAGTATTTTGATCTCCATGTAGAAAAACTCACTGCTGCTCTGTTGGCAGATCCAAATCCCTATGTTTCTTACTAGCAAAAGCCCCAGGAAGTGCTGTATGCCTGATTCTGCATGCATGCATGTATGGGCTCAGCTAAAAGGGGAGGTAACACCCTGGCCAGAGGGATCTATGGGTTGAAGACTTCATCAAAGTAATGTAGGACAGGAGGAATCAGGACAATCTTTGAAGCACTCTTAGAATAATCATTAAATTTACATTTACTAAATGTACATGCATTTATTAAAACAAACTGACTTATGGAGAAATGTTCATATTAATGAATTTCTTGGGGAAAAAACTGAGACTAAGATCCTGCCCTGAAGACTAACTATTGTAGACTTACTATCTTCTGTTAGGCAGCTACAAAATGTCAGTTTTTCAGATACACCCTTTCTGATTTTTAAACAGGGAAAAATGTAAGGAACAGAGTAAGAACTGGCACATTCCATGTCTATTAATTGCCCATGAAGTTCGAAATGTTGTCACAAAACTCCAAAGGAGTCTATGAAGACAGAAATCTTTAAAATTTAAGTCCAAATACTTCCAACTCAAAACACTGGGGCAGGTGGGAAGGCCCATCTGGGCCCCAGTGCTGAGTGGCAGAGTAGCAGTGAAGAACACACTAAGATAAGGTGAAAGAGGCCAGATAGTACAAACCGCTCTACCAGACCTCATGCGGTTGCTAGTCTGGAGGACAGCTAGCAGCAGACTGGTTGGTTGGGTTCTTCTTTTTTCCCTTTTAAGAGTCTTGTGATGTTCTAGCAATATTAATATGTCAAATGCAAGAATCTGGAACTTGAAGTTTTAGTTTTTCAGTAAGCCCTTGTCTACAAAAGCACTTGGACTAGTAATTATGTTAAGATGTTAGGGAAGGGCTCACCTCCATGCTCTTTTTAAGCTCTATTCTCTCTGTGTCTGATTTCATCCTGTCTACAGGTAGTGACGCTCAAGGTGAGTAGCGGGCAGAGGGGTGAGAGGAGGGCAAAGCAGCCTCCCCGCTGTGGACAAGGAAACAGGAGGCAAGGAGAACAGCCAATGGCAAGGCAAGCTATTGTATCAGAGGTCAGGAATCTCTATTTCATGATCTTGGGTCTTCTTGGTTTTATTTTCTTTTATTACAAGATAAAATGGTTGCTCAAACACAAAGCCCTCTAACTTCCTGTCACTGCTGCCTGGTGCTCAGAGAGCTCTTTTGCTCCACACCAAGTGTTCTGTGCCCCAAGTGCTCCATGCCACATTTCTTTGCACGCCCAGTGCTACACACCACATCTCTCTGTATCACGTATAATTTTCTCCTCCTTTTTAAGATCTAAATTGAGAAGCATGTGCAATGTGGTCCTCATCTTCAGGAATATGGGAGAGGCAAGGTGACCTAAGGGAAGGAATTCCTACTTTCAGAGACACAGCGCTCTGCAGTTCACCTTAAACAAGTTATGAACATTCTGTGAATGAGGGTTCTCTCGTCTTGCAATCTATAAAATGATATAATATGTAGTCTATGAAGAATGTGTGACTTTTACTTGAAACCTTTATTACAATGCTTAAATGGAATAACAATATGAAGTACCTAGAATAGTGCCTAGTGATATGAAGGAATGGATAAATGTTTAGATTTGTATACTCAGCACAAAATGACTATGTGATGAGTTTATATCACGTAACAAAGAAAATTCCTTGTGTCTGACATGCATCTCTGAAGTTTTTAATAGTAAAAAGGTGTGAGATAGCAATATGGCCCTTGAGTGTTCATTAGCTGAGTTCTTTCTTCCCCAACACCTCGTTCTCCTTGTTCTCTATCAAGCTTACTCCATCATGGTCATCCAAGAACATGAATAGCATCATTCCTCATCTAGACTAGGTCAAAACACACAGTGTTCTAGGAACTGGTGCAATTCCTAAGGATAGTGTTCTTCCCTCAGTGTCACTAACCGTGTGAGCTGTAGGTTAAACTTCTTCACTTGTCTGAAAACTCAGGGTATAAGTCAAATCATTACACTATATAAAGTTTTATGTAAAACTTCAAGCACATTTTTAATAAGCACTTGTTATTTGTCCAAATCTGTGTGCAATTTAATATCCTGGAAAAGCCCATTCTATCCAACATACCAATATACTGCCTTACCTGGGATTCTACAGATGCCCGCAGAAGCCCAGGAAAGTCCATGGAATGCTAATAAATGTAGTCTTTGCACTTCACATTGGAAACAAAACACTATACAGAACTGTCACATAATGAATACGCTTCTATATGGACCCTGGAGTTTCCAGTGCAGCACACTCTCCAGTTGGGAGTTGTCTACCTCGGGAAGTCTACTTCACCAAGGCAGATGTTGAGTGTGTTTTCTTGGCATTCCTTGGTACAAGACTGAGGCCCAGGACCTAGACTTAGGTCAGTACTATATCCTTTGCCTAAGTGGAAAGATTAAGAAGAAAGAAATCCCTGTATGACTCCATACTGTCAAGGGACAGAACATGGCAGAAAGCTATCCTGGTCCAATGCTCCAGGGAGCAGCAGTAAGACAAGCCCAGTACTAGTGTCCTGTTTGGTGAACTGTGATATCTGAGCCCAGTAACAGAAGCAGCTGGTTCTCAGGTAAGCACCTTATAGGTAAAACTTCCCAAATGGCCCTTGGTTGTGTAGCCCTAGTCCCGAGCCAATGGTCCTGCCATCTAATACTCTTTAGGAAATCTCCTTTGTACTTAAACTGCATAACAGTGATTCTGAAATTTGTAACAAGGTACTCGAATGAATTAACAGATAAAACCAGCCAGGCTTTAGTACATGGTTCAGATCTATGGCTCAAAATTTAAATGTTCAACTGAAATTCTTAAATCAACATTTAAAGTTCCTAAAATTTGGAGAAGCTGGTATACATCACTTTGCCAATGCTTTTTGTCAACATTTCTACTTCGAGAAAGGAAATTATATCACTATGAGGGAGAAATATGATAGGGAGAAATTAGAAATTATTATTTTTTCAAAAGAAGTTAATATTATTCAAAAACAGTATTTTTGAATGCTCATTAAATAAGCACTATTAGTCACTGTCACATGCAAGGTTGTCCCATCTTCAGGATCACTGTTTCTCATTAATGGGTGAGAAAACTGAGACTCCAAACCACTCCTACATATTCTCACATTGATGTTGCCAACAAATGCCAAAGCAATAATCTATCTTGGTCTTTTCTCTTCTGGGCCCTGCCTGATACATCCAAACACTGCCATAAGAACTTTCTCCCCTTCATTATCAAGCTTGGTAGATCTAAGTGAACTTGAGCATTGCAATTATTGTCTGATTTAAAATTAGGCACAAGTTGGCTTTGCCCAAATAACACAGAAAATTCCAAATAAGGTTCATGATGAGTTTCCCAAGAGAGTGGAATCTTAAAGAGGATTTCAAAGATGGGAAAAAAGACAGTCAGTCTGATGCATACCAAGAATGAAACGGGCAATGAGGAAAGTATACATTCTTGTTTCCCTGGGCCCTCTTCTTTTTTAATAATCTCCCTATTAACCCAGTTCACTTCTAAAAACGGAAAATGAAATGAAAGCCTAGCATCCTAATATATGTGATGCTCTTTCAGGAAACTACCACATGTTTATTAAGGCCATACCATACATGAAAGCAGCAAGCGAAAGCATGAAAGCCTGCTTCACATATTGTTACAAATCTGTAATGTTAGAATAAAGGGAAAACTGATTCCTACCAATTATGAAAATGTACAGGATTAAACCAATTGCTCTGGCAGACCTGAGCAGCATCTGGTCTGCAGCAGGGGCCAAACAGATCCCATTTGGGATATTTATGAAAAGTAACTTCTAAAACATAAATCAGGACTATAAACTCATCATGTGATTACCAAAAAAAAAAAAAAATTAAAGAAAGAAGAAAGTGTATTCAAGTGTGAAATATGGGTTTAAAGAATGGAGGAAGCAGGCAGCTTGACTATAGAACCATAAGCAAAAATCAAAAAGAGAAAAAGGAAGGGATGGTCACCTCAGACAGAAATTTAATCCCTACTCTCTAGAACTAGGCCAAAGAAGTTGGCTATCTCACTCCAGTTTTTTGTGAAGATCAATATTTCTATGTCAAGTTTACAGAAAGCCACGATAGCACTTGGAGACTTTCCAGTCCATTAAGTTATTTTCATTTATGTGATCTCCACAGACATGGCCTTACACTGAAAGAAGTCTAAGTCCAAAACAATAGCGTTGGTATTTTGAGACACAGATAGATACCAAGGTTTTATCAAGCATTCGTAATGTACAACCCAGAATGCAGCTGTTGGACCTGGCCTGGGACCCACAGCAGGAGGAGCATGTGATGTTCTTCCACCTTCCTTGTGTCTCATGCTCTGTCCCTATAATGGACACATTCAAGTCATAGCAAGATCCCAATGTCTCATTTATAAACAATGGCTAGTTTTACACCCAATCTATACAAATTTCTGGGGGCAAAATTTTTAATTAAATAATTTCAGAGGCCAAGGTCAAAATTTCCGTCTCCTCCTAACTCTTAAAGAAGTTTACAACTACCTTTGCTTTAACAAGGCAAGAGAGAATTGAAGGACCTCTCTAGTTAGAGAAAAATCATTAAGAACTCTTTGCAGAAATCTTTATTCCGTTTCTGTACAATTACTTAATTATTTCTTAATTATTTAATTAAATGATTTTAATATTATTTAAAATTATTTAAATATATTATTATCCAGTCTATAAATTATTTAAATATTATTTCTAATTCAAATTAAAAAATAAGTAAAGAAATTAACTCAGTTAATAAATATGACACTATTTTTCAATTACTGTGTTAGGTGCTATAAAGGCCTCTGAGAAAGAAAACGCATCAATAGCTTTGCCAAACTGAGTGCTGAATGCTGTAATACCAACCTGACAGACCATATGTGACCCAGGTGTGATATAGTGGCATGAGGGTTATGGAAGTAACCAAGTGCTTGCTAATTAGATTTGAGGTCTGTTCCACAGGAGGGTGTTAGTTCCTGGTAATTAATTAATAATCAAACCTGGTCAAAGCCCATGGCTCAGGAGGTTCAAGCAAGGAAACCTACTACCATCATTTTGCTAGATACACATGTTGTTCAGTTGCCTGCTAAATTTTTATGCTTATGCCCATAATAGAGCTGTTCTCAGCCTCAACAAGGGAAGCTTCTTTCTGCAGTGAGCAGCAATTCAGACTCATAACTTGTTTAAGTGATGAGACGAACTGGCTGATAAGTGTTCATCTGAAAATGAGACGTCTGGATCACCACCATCACCACTAAGGCTCTGAGAACAGTGAGGAAGAAGGGGCAGAAAGAATGTAAGGCCCAGAGGGGGAAGATCTGTGAAATGCTGTTTCTGAATGTGGCACCGCCATCACACTCAGAAACTCATTTCAACTGTGGTTACCTGCAAAAGACCTACAGCAGGCCAAGCCAAAAGGTCAAGTTCAGTAGTAACATTAATTGGACTCTGGATTATAAAAAAAGCATTAAGGTGGGAGGGGGACATGAAGAGTGTTGAAGGGATAGACGGGGAGATATGATCAAGATTATATATATATATATATATATATATATATATATATATATATATATATATATATATATAATACAATATTATATGTTATAATATATAAATATATACTATGTGTACATATAATATATACATAGGTATTGCATACCTTTATAATATATATTATATAAGTAAAAAATATATTATGGAGAGAGAGAGAGAGAGAGAGAGAGAGAGAGAGAGAGAGAGAGAGAGAGAATTGCCTTCCAAATCCAGAGACATTCCCCCAATGAAGGTGTCTGAAATAAAAGTGACTTTTAGAGAGGAAACCAGAATGGTGCTGGCTTCATTTGCTGCCTGGATCTGGAGCCACACTTAGGACTGATCTGGAAATTCCAGAGCAGCATGGGAGGAAGACAGCGAGGAAAACAGCTTTAGAGTCACAAAGCCTCTAAAATCTAGATTTAAAATCAGTTGCTTAGTGCTATAGAACTTTGGGGAGTTTCTCCACACCTTTGTGTCTGTTTTCTTATGTATAAATTGGGAGTAACAATAGCTCCCTCACAAAGAATTCAAAGTCACATAGGAAAAGTACTTGAAACGAGTATGTAGTTCATTCGGCATGTGTGGTAGCCATCAGTAACATGACGAACGTTCTGAACCAATTTACACCCTTTGTTCCAAAGGACAGAACTGGAACTCTTTCAGCAAATCTACAGAGAGCTTTGCCCTATATACACTTAAAAAGCTTTCAAACTATCAAAAGCCCACTTTTGGTGACACAGTGATATATCTATATTCACCCAGTAACTGGTCAGAATAATGTCCAAATGTGTCCATGAGTGATTTCATTATTAATTTCCCTCTGCTGATTATGACAGAATGAATACAAGTCATTGATCACCAGCAATTGTTTTTCCATGCTTAGAATATGACTCAAAGGTCTGTAAATGTTGAAAAAGGGATGTCTAAAAGGGGAAAAGTGATAAAACAGATGTTGAATAAAAAAAATGCAATTTCTCACTGAATAAAGTAGTGGTTGTGCCCAGGAGAATTAACTCCACAATGCATTCTTCCCTCAAGGACTGGAGAGCCATTCTGTTCATGTTCATTTGCCCCCTAGGAAAAAAAAACACCCCCTTAAGGAGCCATGAATTATTCTGCTTATTACCCTAGTCTGTAATGTGCACTCTATCTTTTCTTAAGCCTATAGACTGCAAGGTTAAAATCCAGCACATTTTCATGATTACTCTGCATCTACCAAGCGGCCCCATGCCTTTCGTGAACTTTAACAACAGCTTTGGCAAGCTGGTTTGCTCAAGGTACAAAGAACCAAGAGTTAACTACAACAGGCACTTTTCTCATGCTGCCATCTGAAAGAGCAAGGGATGTTTTCATGTGACTGTTTGCTAGAGACCTTCGAAAGACCACTGATCAGAAGAGTGATGTGGAACTGTCAGCATTGTCCTTCCTACTGGTAAAAATAGAGGAATGGACTGAGCATGAGTAAGATTAAAACTTGGGATCTTAAACAGCACTGTGTTAGTCAAATGATTTGAAGCATTCCAGGAAGAAAGAGGAAAGGAAAAGGGATAAAAGGAGGAGGGAAGGAAGGAAGGAAGGAAGGAAGGAAGGAAGGAAGGAAGGAAGGAGGGAGGGAGGGAGG
>NC_034593.1:58964939-58986542 GCF_900095145.1 Mus pahari
GGAGGGGAGGGGAGGGGAGGGGAGGGAGAGATGAAATGGAGTGGGAGAAGGAAGGAAATACAAGTACTACTAATGTGACCAGAAACCTAAAGATGATACAGACCAAATTGTAATCCTGTGCTTGGATTAACATTTTATATTTATAAGCTTTTAAGCCCTTTCACTCTTCAAAACACAAGCCTGATCCAACACCTAATGTTGTTAGTCTTTATTTTTTGCATTCTGAATTGGAAGAGGGCAAGATATATCTGGGGTAGAAGAGTAAGGCATGGATGATACAGAGAAGAAAAAAATATGTGTAGGCAAACCTCACAGCTACTGTGTTAATACCAATTCTAGACAAGTTCTTTGTTGCAAGGCATTACCATTCAGAAACATTTAAGGTCCAACAAGGAATCTTACATCACTTCCGTTAAGTTGCCTGCAATTTCCACTCAAGCTAGGCCCTAATAACTCACGTGTTTATCAAAGATTTCAGCCTACATTCTGAACATGTAAGTTTGTGCTTCTCTCCTCGTCATACTGGCTACGTCTGAGACCAGTTCTAGCCACTACTATCTCTGTAGAAATGATGGGTGTCACTTCCAATGTGCATCATTAGGTAACAGAGTCAGATTCTGGGGGGTTTATTTTCCCAGGGCTGTAATAACTGGCAATACCCTACAAGGCAGCTCTGTTAACCTAGATCTAGAAATAAGAGGCACCATCGCATGCAATAATTTAGATATGCGACATATAACTGAAGTAAACCGCTGTGGATTTAGACCACAGATGTTTGCAGTTTTTGTTGTAGCATCTTAACTTATCTCAACCTAATCAGTAGACTACTGTTCATAGCTGAACAAGTTTTATCTTGCTGGAGGGACTTCCTGCAATCACGGTTGCCCTTCATTCTTATACCATCTCTCTTATTTAATATTAATTAAGTCACACTACCATGTCTACCTACAAATTGTCTGCTGTCCTGTGGTTAACAAGTTTGATGTTGACAAAACACAGTAATTTATGGCTAGTATCTTAATTTATTTATTGGACACTTTATTAACCTATACTTTTTGCTTCCTGGGCAGTTTTAATAGGCTTATAGTAGGATACTCATTTATTCCTCTGCGAGAATTGGGGCTATCATAATTTTTCTGTGGCATTACCAGACATTAATTATCAAGATCAAGGTCTTACTAATAGTGAGGCCACTGAGTATGAAGACAACATAAATCATGTTGTGCCTCAGAAAATTCCCCTATCATTTCTTGTAGCAATTGGAAACCATTTTTATAAAATTAAGATTACTGGGTTTGAATCTTATTTATTTTAAAAATATTTTTATTTATTCTTCAACAGCTATATATGGCTTACTAAACCATGAACATTAAACAATCGGGAAGTACATGATGCAAGAAGCTGATGGCAAAATTATCTGCAGCCCATGACACAGAGCTGGGTAATTTGCAAGGGGACACCTGGATACTGTGGCAAAACACCATGTCTATTGACTGTTAGATCCTGAGATCTATCTGCTTCATAGATGGGAGCAATTCAGCTTGTGAGTCACTTCCTACTTCCAACTTGATACTTCTCATTGGCTAACCCACACCTGGACCCCTCTGCCAAGCTTCTGGGAAAAGTCTGCAATTCAGAATTGAGTATGGACTTTGGGGAAGAATATATTTTCCAACAGTCTGACAGACTTAATACTTATTTGATTTTGTTTTCCTTTTATTCTATTATTTTATTAATTTTATTCTATTAATATTGAGTGTCTGTTATGTGCTCGTCATTGATTTGATATTGGCATTTCTAGAGGTAGACAGATGGTTTGGCATCAATAAAAGCATTTGCTGCATAAAGAACAAGGACCTGCGCTTGGATTCCCAGCACCAACTTAAGAATATAAAGTCAGGCATCGCCATGTTCCTGTTACCCCAACATGGAGCAGAAGGGGAAGAGGAGCAGAGATGCATGCCTCAAGGGAATAGGAAAAGCATGATCAGGACACCAACATCTTTCCCTGGCCTCTATGTAAGCAATCATTCTCTCTCTCTCTCTCTCTCTCTCTCTCTCTCTCTCTCTCTCTCTCTCTCTCTCTCTTATATATATGTTAATGGGCCTGGCCCCTTCTCACAGTACTCTTAGAGTCTTAAACAGATGAATAAGACAAATATAAATGTCCACATAAAATGCAATGAGAAGACCAGAAATGATGGAGGCAGTCAGCTTTAAGTGGAAAAGTTAAGGATGTTTAAGCGATCCTCAAAAAGATGACAATGGAGATATTCCAGATGTTCTCTTCTTCACAAGAGATCTGTTTGCCTCTCTCAGCATGTTATTGTAATTCTCGTTTAGTAACTGGGAAGCTAACTGTTCTCTGTACTCAACTTTTTCAAATGCCTTTCTTATGTTTTCACAGTTATTTTACAAAAAAAAAAAAAGGTTACAATTATTTTTTAATTTTCAACAGGATTTTGATTAGAATTTGCTTATGATGCCTGGCAACTGAATCTCCAAGATCTCAAAATTCAGGCCATGGACTTGCCCATAAAATACCACCTCGCAGTTCTTCATTTGATGCCTATTGTATATTCCCATTTTTAAGCCTTATTCTGCTCCATGTGACTCTTTGCCCCTTAGTTATGCAAAATGTAATTTTTTGATATGAATGTTTTGTATAGATTAATCATTCTGGGAATATACTTTGCTCTTTTATATATTGAGTGTGTATGTGTGAATATGTGTGCTGTGGTGTGTGTGTGTGTGTGTGTGTGTGTGTGTGTGTAGTTAAGACTTCCTTTAACTGGGGATAGTTTTGTCCCATCATATATTTAAATATATGACGATTTTAATTCCTTTTCTTACAGTTAATTTTCTTAAGCCTAACAATGTTACTAACTTTTTTATCAATTTGTTTCTAATTTGCGTGGCTTCTTTCTAATTCATGTGGCACATGACTTTTATCTCATTGTGTTCTTTATATGCTTATTTTTTATTTGCTTGTTTTCTTTCTATCTCATTCTTGGTCAACCTTCATGTCACTTTCATGAATGTTTAAAAGGAAATTATATGCAAAGATATAAAAGAAAAAAGATAGAAGAAAAATACAAAGATGCTTGAGTAACAAAGACTTGGCTTCAGCAGTTAAGGTACGGTGATCAATAGCTCTACTTTGGGTAACTAGAATCTAATCATATCTCCTAAGGATAATTGTGGCTTCTGATCACCCTAATTCTGCAGTCAGTAGGTGTTCCAACCTATAGAGGAACCCTCTTCCTCAAGGTTCACTAGTGATTGAACACAGAACACTGAAGTTTTACCAGAATACCTGACTTCTATAGTCCTGGGTCTCCGTCAGGGTGGCGTAAGGGGTGGGTTTTTTGAAAGTGTTGATACTGATCTTCATATACAAACCCCACTGTTATGCTTACTTCTAACATCCCAACACACTTGGACACAGTATAGCTAGAATACCAGACATTTAATTATGTATGTAGGGAGTCTTAGGAGTATAAGACAACTTACCTGATACACAAACTACAGAGCTAACTGTGCCAACCAGAGACCTCTTGTCTGCAAAGAAGGAAAGCCCCTAAAGGGAAGACAGTTATGATGGACACCTGGCACTCAACAAGACTGGGTTCAGCACTGCTCCATGTGCAGGACAGGCTTTCCAACCACAACTGTTGGCTGCACTTGCACATTTGCACTTCTGCACTAGCAGAAGACCAAAGAGAAGCTGCTGCAAATCTTCATTTTTCTGTTTTTCCCTCACGTTTCCTTTTCCCCCTCTACTATATTACTGATAGCACTTTATTTGTTCATTTTACTTGTACCTTAAATAACTTTAATTTCATGTCACATCCTACATTATTTTGCAGTGTTTCATCCTATGGTTATTGGTAGTGCATTACTAGCTTTAATTTAGTCAGTTTGGGAATGTTGCTATATTTTTCTGTTTGCTTTTCCTCACTTAATGGCCCTGTGATTGGACCTTAACAGTGGGTTGCTCATGAAGAATATCCTTGAGTAAAACCAGGCCAGTTATCTAACCAGCAGGTGTACAAACTAGGGAAAAACTAGGGAAATTTATCCTTAATAAAGAAAGTACATAACCACAATTATAATACCCAAGATCTCTAAAACATGAGCGATCAAGAAACCAAACCAAATATTACACAGAATAGAAGAAGCTGAGGTAAAAAAATTAAAATCATAAAAGACCTATTTAAAGAAATAATAGCAGAAAAAATCTCCAAATATAGAGAAAGAAATGAAGATTCAAATGCAAGAGTCATTTAGAATCCCAGGTAGACATTGCCAGAGAAGAACCTACACACCACATAATGTAGACAAGATGCTGAAACTACAAAATAGAGAACAATATTAAAGACCACAGAAAGACAAATCACTAAGGTAAATACATCATAACAACACTAGATTCCTCAGCAAACACTTCAAATCCTGAAGAGTTGGGGATGATATGTTTTAAACTCTAAGGTAAATAACTTCCAACCAAGGACTCGATAGCCAGCAAAGTTATATTTAAAGTTGACAGAGAAATAAAGACATTTCTGTACAAGCACACACCATAGCAATTCAGAGCCACTAGTGCAGCACTGCAAGAGCTTCATAGAAGTATTACAAACACTGAGGAGAAAAAAAACCAAGAATCTCAATCAGAAAGACTAAGTTTCATGAGAGAAATAGATAAACAAAGGACAACAAGGAAAGAACCAATCGTGTCTAAGTCAATAAATCAGGGAGGCCCTGCCATGAGGAGAAAAGAAAGCAAAGAACAAAAATGCTCGAATAAATCAGGAAAACAAATAACAAATAATAGAAATCTAGTAAATCCTAATGTAATAGAAATCACTATGAAAATCCTAATGTAACTCTTCTTTCATAAAACAATCATACTAGCAGTTAGACAAAAAGTGAAAACCTAACTATTTTTGTCTATAATAAATACTAGACCAGTGAGATGTCTCAGTACTAAGAGCGCTTGCCACCAAGCCTAATGACCTAAGTTTGGTCCCCAAGACATATGTGGTAGAAGAGGCCAGCCAATTCCCATGAGTTGTCCTCTGGCCTGCATACTCACTCAATGATGTGAGCATATACACATAAAATAATATCAATGCTCTTTAAATTATTCCGCAAACTTCAAGGGGCAGGAACACTATCAAACACTTTCAACAATACAACAGGATACAAACTAAACATACAAATACACACTTTTTCATTCAAAAATTCAACACCATAAAAATTATTCAATCAATAAATGGGCAAATGAATTACATGTACAGTTTAAAAGAGAAAATACAAATGGTCAATAATATATATGAAAGGTGTTGTTTGGTTTAGTCATTAGGGAAATGAAATTTAAACTGGTTTGAGAACTGATTATCTCCAAGCAAGAGTGTATATCATCTAGATCACAAACAACATCAAATTTAAATGAGGGTTGGGAGGAAAAACACTTACATAGTAATGGTGGATGTGAACTGGTGACGCTCCATCAGATTTCCAAATGGAAGCTCTTCAAAAGACCACAACTAGAAGTGCTGTATGACCCAGCTCTGCCAATAAGGATACAAACTTGCAGGAGTTTACACAGCATGCCACATAGATGCTTGCATACCTGTGCTTCTTTGTGTCATAATAAATGTAGAATGAAAAGGGTCTAGATACCTGTGGTGGATTGAATAGGTATGGCCTCCATGTGTTTGAAGGCTTGGCCCATGGGGAGTAGCACAATTAGGAGGTGTGGTCTTCTTGGAGGAGGTATAGCCTTGTTGGAGTAGGTGTGTCACTGTGGTGGTGGACTTTAAGACCCTCCTCCTAGCTACCTGGGAGTCAGCCTGTTCCTGTTTGCATTCAAAACAGGATGTAGAACTTCCAGCTCCTCCAGTGCCATGCCTGCCTGGACACTGTCATGTTTCCTACCTTGATGACAATGGACTGAACCTCTGAACCTGTAATCCAGCCCCAATTACATGTTCTTTAACATATTATTATAACTTTATCCTGTTGACTATGTCCTTTGCCTTACAGAAGCTTTCCAGTTTTCTGAAGTCCCATTTATCAATTCTAGATCTTAGAACCTGAACTACTAGAGTTCTATTTCAGAAATTTATCCCTGTGCCAATGAGTTTGAGGCTCTTTCCCACTTTCACATCTATTAGAGTCAGTGTATCCAGTTTTATGTTGAGGTCCTTGATCCACTTGGATTTAAGCTCTATGCAAGGTAACAAATATGTATCTATTTTCATTTTTCCACATACAGACTGCCAGTTAGACCAGCACCATTTATTGAAGATGCTTTCTTTTTTTCCATTGTATTTTTTTAACTTCTTTGTCAAAGATCAAGTGTCAATGTGAGGTTTTATTTCTGGGTCTTCAATTCTATTCCATTGATCAACCTGTCTGTCTCTGTACCAATATCATGCTGTTTTTATCTCTATTGCTCTGTAGTATAGCTTGAGATTAGGGACAGTTTTTCCTCCAGAAGTTCTTTTATTATTAAGAATTGTTTTTGCTATTCCGGGTTATTTATTTTTCCAGATGAGTTTGAGAATTGCTCTTTCCATATCTTAAAAAAAAAAAATGGTGTTGGGATTTTGATGGGGATTGCATTGAATCTGTAGATTGCTTTTGGTAGGATGGCCATTTTTACTGTTAATTCTACCAGTCCACGACCAAGGTAGATCTCTCCATTTTCTGAGGCCCTTTTCAATTTCTTTCTTGAGAGACTTGAAGTTCTTGTCATACAGATCTTTCACTTTTTTAGTTAGAATTACCCCCAAGATATTATATTATTTGTGACTATTGTGAAGAATGCTGTTTCTCTAATTTCTTTCTCAGCCTGTTTAGCATCTGTATAAAGGAAGACTACTGATTTATTTGAGTTAATTGTATATCCAGCAACTTTGCTAAAGGTGTTTATCAGCTGTAGAAGTTCTCTGGTAAAATTTTTGGAGTTGCTATATACTGTCATATCATCTGCAAATAGTGATATCTTGACTTCTTCTTTGCCAATTTGTATCCCCTTGATCTCCTTTTGATATTTTATTGCTCTAGCTAGAACTTTGAGTACTATATTGAATAGATATGGAGATAGTGGGCATCCTTGTCATGCCCCTGATTTTAATGGAATTGCTTCAAGTATCTCTTCCATTCAATTTGATATTAGCTGTTGGTTTGCTGTATGTTGCATTTATTATGTTTAGAAGTTCTCTACAGTGGGGAGGGGTAACTTGTAGAGTCCAACTCCAGTGAAGGGACAGGACATCAAGTAAAGGGATAGGATTGCTATCCTACAGTCAAAAGCTCTGACCCAGAATTGTTCCTGTCTGAAGAAACTCATGAGACAAAAATGGAGAAGAGCATGAGAGAAAGGAGGTCCAGTGACAGGCTCAAATTGGGATCTAACTCAAGGGGAGATCTGGGGCCCTGACACTGTTCCTGATGCTGTGGTGTGCTTGCAGAAAGGAGCTTAGCATGGCTGCCCTAGGAGAGGCCCGATGAATGAAAGCCAGGGACCCCTTTGGTTGAACTGGGGAAAAGCTGGAAGTATCTGAGGAGGAGGGCGGCTCCACAGGAAAAACAACTGACCTGGACCCCCGAGATCTCTCAGACCTGAGTCACCAACCAGGCAGCTGATAGGAGGCCCCCCAACACATAATCAGCAGAGGATTGCCTGTTCTCGCCTCAGTGAGGGAAGACGCATCTAACCCTCAAGAGACTTGAGGCCCCAGGGAGTGGGGAGGCCTGGTGGGGTAGAGGGTGGGGTGGGGACATCCTCTTGGAGAGGGAGGGAGATATGGGATGAGGAGTGGTCATGGGGCGAAGTCTGGACTGTAAAAAAGGATTAAAGAATAAAAAATTAATTAATTAATTAAAAGAGTAACTTTGGTCATGGTGTCTCTTCACTGTAATGAAACCCTAAGACAATGCCCATCAATAAATAGGAATGCACAATGGAGTTTTATTCTGTCTGACAAAGAATCAAAGCATGGCTTTTGCAGGAAAGGGAATAGAACTGGGAGATATCATACTAAATAAAATAAGGCAGACTCAAATAAATATCCTGTTTTATATACATAGAGAGAGATAGATTGCCTCTCTCTCTCTCTCTCTCTCTCTCTCTCTCTCTCTCTNTGTGTGTGTGTGTGTGTGTGTGTGTGTATGTGTGTGTGAGATTGTGTAGAAGGGGAATTATGTGGGAGAGGAAGTAGTAGTCTAGTTGTAGAAGGAGAACAAGAGACATGAAAATTTAAAAAAAAATGAACATCACATGTTTTCTTTAATAAGTAGAGCCTTAACATGTAAACAGAGGAGTGAGTAGGAACAGTGAGGGGAGCAAGAGACATGAGGGCATGTAAATGCATAATAGGGAATTAGATATGAGCAACATACAGTGATGTACATGCATGAAAGTGTCAGGAAATCCACTATTTTGAATATTTATGTTTGAATATATATTCAAACAATAAGGAAAGAGCAAGCCAACACATTGTCCCCTCAAGCCCCAGTCTCTGCCTATTGGTAGTATGGCGTAGTCTCGCTAGGGCATCTTTAACCTCTCTTTTGGGTTATCTTTGCCCCCACAAATATTACCATCCATACTCATCAAGCATCTATCACATGAATGGTCAATAATTCCATCCTCAGAAAGCTTTCACCTCTGTGGCCGGAAATCTCAGTATTCACCCTCTGTTCTTGCTTTGCAGAATGGGCTATGTCTATTCTGGTTACATTGAATAAAGAGGGTTTTTTTTTTTTCTTATGCTGACTCCGTATTTCCTCTCTCTCTCTCTCTCTCTCTCTCTCTCTCTCTCTCTCTCTCTCTCTCTCTCTCAAGTCTGGGGTAGATATTCGAGGATAAGCATGTTTTAGTTTGCAGTTTTCAGATGAAAACCACAAGATTATATATTGAATATATAATCAAATTAGAAACCCAAGGAGTTTCTTTATATTTGGTTCAGTGCAGTCATGTCATATGATACTATAGTTACATAGTTCATCCTCTAGATTTAAGAGCACAGCTCTAAATTTATCCCTGTTAAATGATGTCTTGCTAAATTCAGCCCTGTCCAAGCTTTTGAAAGCTCTTGGTCCAAAAATCTAGTGTATTTATGCAACCTTTCCATTCTCACATCATTCACAAATTTAATCAGCTTACTATTAAGCACTCATCCAAACCCTGCCAGAATTGTTGAATGGGAGGACACTAGAGACAGCCATCCCTATGCACTGGCTATGGTCTGTCATCATGGTTCACTTAACCTACATTTATCAGCCTGTATCCAAGGAAAATGTGAAATTTCATTAACTCATTACTCATATTCAGATGTTTTTATGTCTTTAGCATTCTCTCATCAACAGAAAGCGAAGGACTTCAGAAGAACACTAAGTCAAACATGAAGGTAAAAACAGAAGGGAGGCAAGGAGGAAACATAATAATGGAAGAAGTAGAAGGAGGAAGGGGAAATGGGGAAAAGAAATTTTGTTTTAAAAGTTTTGTTTACAGATAAATTAAAATATAAAAATAATACAGACAAAGAGGTACAGAGAGAGAGAGAGAGAGAATTACAAAATATTTTTGATCTCATTTCTTTCATTCAGAAATGAAAATCTCCAAACCAAAGTTAACAAATCTAAGTTGTGCAGAAAAGACTATGTAGAGGTGTCCTGATACATACACATCAGATGGCAGGACTTCTCAGGGCCCTTAATATGTTGAAGTGTATTGTTAAACTCCAAAAAGAGTTAGCACCCACAATCACCGCATTTGATCAAGAGCTTTTTGAAATGACACATCTCTGAGGAGCAGGGTGACCAGATCACATTCTGTGAGGTGCTAGCCTAAACCATCCATTCTATTATGTGACCTGCTGGGGAACCCATGGGAATGGCTGCCAAATTTATCTTGTGATGAACAGGAGTTACTGAAGTTTGATTTTCTCATTGGAAAAGAGCAAGGCAAAGCTGTCCTTTGTATGTTCAGCTCTGGAGACTAGAATCAAAATGAAATTCAAATAGAAAACCAGGCTTGAGTTAGAGAAAGGTAGGAAAGATGAAAAAGAATGAAACTCAAACACAAGCCCAGCTCTGCCACTTGCTGACTGTACGGCAGCATTGTTTGAGCAGAGAAGCTTTCTCTGTGTGCCACATCCCTCTTCTGTAAAATAGGACCAACATCCTTCGTGGCCAACAGAGCCATTCTTGGTATCAAATGAAGTAATGCCTCTGCAGACACCTTGTAAAAGAACTGCTTTACCATTATCAATATGCATCGGCCAACAGCCACAAGAAAAGTGCCGTGGTTGGACCAAAGGTGTATTCCATGCTCAAATCCTTGTCAGCGGCAGGTCACAGAAGCAGGTGTCTGTGTGCTCAGCTGAACCCAGCAAGACATCCTTCTATCCAAAGACTTCCTCATGTGTTTTTCAAGAAACACATAGCCGTGGGAATGGAGAACAGGGACATTTTGAAGGTGTTAATAGGCCATTAGACACAACATGACTCTTGAACCCAGCACATGGGCCAGGGATAGAGAAAGCCATCCAGTAGACACAACGCAACTCTTGAACCCAGCACATGTGCCAGGAATGGAAAAAAGTAGCTTGGGCAGCTTCCATGGTGGCAGGAAGCATATGGACAGGATTTCTCTGACCCAGGGATTTCTAGCAGCTGACTCTAAGTAGAAGAAGGGTCTTGTATTGTTCCTCACCCTCTGCCAGCCCAGGGCTGTTCACTTTCAACTCATCTAAACCCCTGACCCCAGTTAATGAAGATGGACTCACAAGCAGGATTTCATATTTCAAAGGGACAAAGGCCAATTTAAATCTATTCTTGCTAAATGAAAAGAATAAAGAGAATTTAGGTTTTAGGAAACCAGGCAAATGAGCTTATCCTCATTAGAACTTTCTAATAATTAAGTAGAAGCTAATGCTTTCAAAATAAAGTATCCTACCTTCCTCACAGCATGAGGCATGGTGCGCCTGGAGGTGTTTTTCCATCTACAGAAGAGGTAAGTAAGAAACCCATTAATTGCTTTTAATAACGTTTTAATCCTGTTACAAAAGCAATACATTTTCAGTGCAGAGATGTTAATGTAGACGCATGGCTGTTGCCCAACATTTCCCTTTATTTTGTACTCTGTGAAGGTTAAATCTTCCAGGACTCTTTCTTAAAAGGCAGCTATGAATGCAGTGAGGCTTCTCTGCATAACAATTTCTGTCTACTCTCTCATGGTTGTGAGAAAAGCTTATTTTGTTCATTCGACCAGCTCACTCCTACCACAGTAACTGCGCCTGCTCTATCTGTGATGAGTATCTAGACTTGATACCTTCAAGCAACCACAACCAGTTGTTTTCATCGAGTTGATGTTAGCTAGGCACAGCTAGGTGACTCTTCTGCGCAGGGTGGTTGGTGTAGGAGCAGCTGGGTGATTCTTCCACACAGGGTTGTTTGGGCTCAGCTGGCTTATTCTTCTCTGAGTGGTGTAGACCACACCAATATAGTTCCTTGGAGCCACAGACAAGGCAAACTTTACAGTGGCTGACTCACATGGCAGACTCTTGTACATCTGTCAGGAGCTGAGCTTGAACTATTTTGGCATACATCAGTACCCTTCCACATGGTCCTCTCATCATGTGGTTCTGAAGCACTGCAACTGGGATCCAAAAGGGAGTGCCCTGAGAGGTGGTTGTAGTGAGGTGAACATTTCCTATAGCTGAAACTCTGTAGTTAGATGGTAACAATTTTTTTGTCAAAAAAAAAAAAAAAAAAAAAAAAAAAAAAAAAAAAAAGACTAATAAGAGCCAAGGCTTGTAGGAGGGACCTATGGCTGTGGTGCTCTGTATAAACACATCTTACCAGATCACTTTAGCAGATAATAGATAATACCCTGCTCTGGCCAGTGATTTTTTTTAAGGAGCTCTATAGTAATAATCCCATATAAGCATGCTTTAGAATTTATAGCCACTACCTCTGATGCCCAAACACCTTTTCCAAATCCTATTTCCCCCTCTGTTTCAACCCTCTCACCCCTTAGGATGGCTTCCCAGGTTCATACTAGATACCTCTGGGACTCAGGGGTTCATAATTCATTCCAGCAGCAGAGGCAGACCTACAAACACACAGACCTACGTGCTCATCTACACAGAGCCACACACTCACACTCATGCCCACACAAGCACAATACGTGCTTAGACACACATTCATATGAACACATGCTCTAACACAGTGGTTCTCAGCCCTCCTGATGCTGTGACCCTTTAATACGGTTCCTCATGTTGTGGTGACGCCCAACCGTAACATTATTTCACTGCTACTTCATAGCTGTAACTTTGCTGCTGTTGTGAGTCATAATGTAAATATCTGACATGGAAGAAAGTTGACACATGACCCTAAAGGGGTCAAGACCCACTGGATAAGAACCACTTGACCAACATATTCAAACATCATACTCACAGTTACAAACATATGAACATACATCTGCTTTCATACAAATGTAGACCCCCATATTCTTGTACTAACATAAAGTTATGCAGAAAGCCCATTGTCCTGGTCCCTTAGCAAGGATTCACAGATTCCCTTTGCTCATTGTCTCAGAGTGGTCCCATTTCAATGACACGGAGGTAAAGTGTGGCTGTGGCGCTCACTGGCCATGATTCTGAAGTGAAACAGTGTGAAAGAAGCCCAGTCGGGGGCTGGAGAGATGGCTCAGTGGTTAAGAGCACCGACTGCTCTTCCATAGGTCCTGAGTTCAAATCCCAGGAACCACATGGTGGTTCACAACCATCTGTAATGAGATCTGATGCCCTCACCTCACACCAGTCAGAATGGCTAAGATCAAAAATTCAGGTGACAGCAGATGCTGGCAAGGATGTGGAGAAAGAGGAGCACTCCTCCATTGCTGGTGGGATTGCAAACTTGTACAACCACTCTGGAAATCAGTCTGGTGGTTCTTCAGAAAACTGGGCATAGTACTACTGGCAGATCCAGCAATACCTCTTCTGGGCATATACCCAGAAGATGTTCCAACTGGTAATAAGGACACATGTTCCACTATGTTCATAGCTGCCCTATTTATAATAGCCAGAAGCTGGAAAGAACCCACATGTCCCTCAACAGAGGAATGGATACAGAAAATGTGGTACATTTACACAATGGAGTACTACTCAGCTATAAAAAACAATGGATTTATGAAATTCTTAGGCAAATGGATGTATCTGGAAGATATCATCCTGAGTGAGGTAACCCAATCACAAAAGTACTCACTAGATATTCACTCACTAATAAGTGGATATTAGCCCAGAAACCTAGAATACCCAAGATATAATCTCCAAAAGACAAGAAAATCAAGAAGAAGGAAGACCAACACGTGGATACTTCATTCCTCCCCAAATAGGGAATAAAATACCCATGGAAGGAGTTACAGAGACAAAGTTTGGAGCTAAGATGAAAGGATGGATCATCCAGAGACTGCCCCACCCTGGAGTCCATCCCATAATCAGCCACCAAACGCAGACACTATTGCATATGCCAGCAAAAACTTGTTGAAAGGACACTGATTTAGTTATCCCTTGTGAAGCTATGCCAGTGTCTGGCAAATATAGAAGTGGATGCCCACAGTCATCTATAGGATAGAACACAGAGACCCCAATGGAGGAGCTAGAGAAAGTACCCAAGGAGCTGAAGGGGTCTGCAACCCTACAGGTGGAACAACAATATGAACTAACCAGTACCCCCATAGCTCGTGTCTCTAGCTGCATATGTAGCAGAAGATGACCTAGTCATCCATCATTGGGAAGAGATGCCCCTTGGTCTTGCAAACTTTATATGCCCCATACAGGGGAAAGCCAGGGCCAAGAAGTGGGAGTGGGTGGGCAGGGGAGCAGGGTGTGGGGGAGGCATAGGGGACATTTGGGATAGCATTTGAAATGTAAATGAAGAAAATATCTAATAAAATAATTTTTAAAAAAGAAGAAGAAGCCCAGTTGGAAAGAAGGCTATGCAGTCAGAGGAGGGAGGCTTGTGCTAACTCCACACTACAAAATGGGCACCCTAACAAGTCACCTCAGGCCACCTCCCTGCTGTTAGAACCCAGCTAGGTCTCTGCTTAAAGCTCTACCAGCCTTGGGGTAGGGCAGCCTCCCAGGGCTCCTGAAGCCCATTTCTGGTGGCAGCTTTCCCCACAGAGACAGTGATCAATGGTCAGATCAAGCCCCACCAGCCCCAGGGAATTCGATTCCAAGAAAAGATGATGTAGCTGAGCCTTTTCCATTGTGCTGACATCTATTGTGGGCTTCAGAAAGTAAGGGAGCCAACCCTCTGGGAGAGGTTTGCAGAGGGAAGAGGAAGAGGAGGCTAAGGTTACGCGGGGGCCAGCGGACGGAAAGGGAGTGGGAACTGATCCCTTTTCTGAAAAATCCGCCAGCCCTAACCATTTTTAATATTTCTTTAGTATTGTGAAAATAAAAGGGTCAAAGGGAGATAAAGGTGAGCTTTTATTCAATTGAGGATACATACTGTTTTTATGCCTCTGCACATTCATTTCATTTTAGTGTCAAAGAGAAGCTAGCAAGTCAAAATCCCATGAACACAGTTCATTTGTTTTATTGGGAAGGTTGAAGCAAAATCATTTGAAAAGAGTACTACTTTATATCATGATGCATACGTCAACCTTTTATCTTCAAATGTGGCCTCCCGAAAAAAAAATCAAAGTTGGATTTTTTTATATATATATCCTTTTTGGCTAAGTGTACAGTGACAAATGTACCAATTTTAGGTTCCAAAGAAAACCTCTATCTCACACTGACTTCTCATCACTGGAGATGGGTAAATCAGAAACAAGGCAATAGCTGGTGAGGGAAAGACAAGGAAACTTCACTCTTCAGTGTGGATTTGTGGAGCATCTTCGTCTATGCATCTGGCACTGTGCGGGATGCTGGAGATAATTAGATGAACAAAAGCTCTGTGTGTTGCTAAATGGTTTATAGCCCAGCAAACCAAACCTATACTAAAAGAGACAACATCGGTTTTTTTGTGGGGTTTTTTGTTTTTTTTTTTTTTTTTTTTAATTGTTGAGCCATGCACAAGGTGCTATGGGAACCTGAAGGAAAAGCAATCAGCCCAGACCTGAATTGGCATCATAGCTAAGAGCTGAACAAACTCATAAAGGTACTCAGGTACGGAAATTCGGGAACAAGCTAGCATCTGAATAGGCTGAGAAACAGGAGACCACAAAGAATACCCCCCCCCCCCGCACTGTTCAAACCTCCCAGGATATTACTAATGGCACCAAGGGAGATGAAGCTGGGGAGAAGGGCAGCCAGAAAAGACCCTGTGCTTATAGGGAGCTTATCCTTACCAGGAGATGACCCTAGAAGGGACTCAGGTGGTAAGATTTGCATAACAAGAAGGGTCCCTCTGGCAGCAGCAGGAAGGATGGGGAGGAGGAGGATAAGACCCCAGGCAGGGGACCAGGTGGTAGACAAGAATGATGGCACCAGCAAGGGATAACAAGGCCCAAGCAAGGGCAGTGGGCGGGGCTGAAGAGAGGAAATAGATTCAGAAAATATTTAGGATGGAGGGGGGAAGCAGGACATTGTTAATTAAGTGTAGGGTGGGGGAGAGAGAAAAAAATACCTTGGGGGATTGGTGCAATTAATTAAGACAGCATGCAGAAATAAGAACAAGGCTTGGGGCAATTTTGAAGACACAGCTATGGGATATATTGATAAGAAATCTGGGCGTTCCCAAGTGGAAAATCCAATGCTCATAGCTGTGGAAACAGTCCAGAAGAAACAAAGAGCTTTAAAAATTAGAACCCAAGATGGACAGAAATCTCCCAGGGACAATGTGAGAAAACAGTGGTTGAGGCAGAAAACAAGATCACTCTACTAGGGCCCTCCTTCAAGTAACATGAATTCTAATTGCATAACGACTACAGGCTGTTGTCTTTAAAAGCCTCCTACAAATAGCTTGTCCTCTGTGTTGGTGAAAGCCAGAAAACTACACTCTATCGAAGGAAATATTACAAATCCTATCTTACAGTCCTCTCCCCCTCCGTCTCGTCCTCTGATCACCCTATAGATGGTAATTAAATTGTTTTCATTCTCTATGTGTGCAGAACAGTAAACCCCTTACATTCTGCAGGTTAGGCAAGCACTCCACCACTGAGCTACATCCTTTGCCTGTTATCTCTTTACGTTCCTCTTGATAGACTCATCCTGGCCTGGCTCCTGGCTTATAGTCTGGGTTTCTCTTCTAACTGGCTGCTGCTTCATCCTCCTATTTACTAATTCACTATACAGTCTGGCTAACCCTAAGTGATTTCTTTTTCATTATTTGTTTGTTTGTTTATTTATTTATTCACTTTACATCCTGGACACAGGCCCTCCTCCTTCTTCTTCCTCTTCTCTCAGTCACACCCTCATAAGCTCCTCCTCCCATTAACCTCTCCCTTTCTCAGAGAAGGGGAAGTCCCCTTGGTTACCACTCCAGCCCAGAGACATCATGTCTCATCAGGACTCAGCACATCCTCTCCCACATAGGCCCAACCTGGCAGTACATGTAGGGGAAGGGGATAGAATGACAGGGAACAGAGACTGAGACGGCCCCTGCTCCACTTGATAGGGGACCCACAGGAAGACCAAGCTGCACATCTGATACAAGTGTGTAGGGACCAGAGGTCCAACCCCTGCATACCCTTTGGCTGGTGGCTCAATCTCTGTGAGCCCCGTGGGCCCAGGATAGTTGACCCTGAAGGTCTTTTCCTTTTCCTAACCACTCTTGGTGGGCATAGCTGCCTAGCCTGCTAGAACCAAGATACCCTTCACTTGGCATTTTTGTCCCATGTGTGTCCTGGAAATTTCTGTAAGATAGATAAATGGGTCAGCTAAGCCATAGTAGATACAAATGAAGGATTCCCTAAGCCCTTGCCTCCCTGTTGTCCTGACTCTAAGCTGAGTTTTCATGGTTCCTCCCTCTCCTCTCTCCTCTGCCACCGAATGAATCATTCGTTTCATTCTTTAAATGGAAAGGCGTTGTAAGCATCTTTTGATTTCCTGAGGTTGGATACCATTAGAAAGCATGGTAGCCCCCAAAGTAGAGCTCCATCATTCTATCTATCTATCTATCTATCTATCTATCTATCTATCTATCTATCTATCTATCTATCTATCTATCTACCTACCTACCTACCTACCTACCTATCCATCTATCCGTCTATCTATCTTTCATTTTACCTGTATCCCAGCATTCAGCCAATACATATTGAAAACTTACCACAAACCAGCATTTAGTTAGGGTCAGGTCAGAGGACAGAGGACGGAACAGGGATCAAGGGGAGTTAGTTTCCTGCCTTCATGAAGTTTATGCTCTGGCAAACACTAGTCATCAGTCTAGCAATGTAGGACTGACGCATGTATACTCACAAATCCCATGAGAGCTCAGAGGTCCATCAGCAATGCTTATTCCACATGTAATGATCTCCTCTACCTTGGGTCTCTCTGTCCTTTCTGGTCATGCCAGACAAGCAGTAGCTGTATCTTCATGGCTCGTAGTTTATCAGCCTTTGGCTCATCGGGGTCATTTTGAGCAAGATTGGGAGGACAGAGGAACTTGCTGGACTGACTTCTGCAGTGGCATTAGTAAGTTCTAATTATAAGAACTAAGTTTCATTTCTAAGCCGCGTGGATGTATATCCTTTACCATGCATTGGGAGAAGCACAAGGGAATGGAATTTGTGCTGTGGTGGGCAAAGAAGGAGAAAGAAATTCCTGGCATCCTCAGCCACAGAAAGCCCATTAAACCAAGGTGAACGGAATATGGCCATTGGCTGCATTCCCTGTGATAAAAGTCTACATGCACACCATATGTGGTCCTAATACGTCTGCCCATGTGACTACCTTTGACCAATGGGATGTTGGTGGACATGACACTACCACAGATTAAATGACATTTGACTTAGGGATCTCCAGCATGCCTGCTAAAGACATAAACATGCTCTAGCTAGCCACCATTCTATCAGCCCAGGCCTGGAGTGAAACCCGTGGCAGAGAGCCAAACACAGCCTGAAGCTTGTGCCAAGATCAGTCAAACAAACCCTGACCTATTAGCAGGAAAAATAAATATCTTTCATTCAAGCCACTGAAATGTTGAGGTGTTTAAGGCAGCATCACGGGGCACCAGCTGACAGATACACGGCACTGAAGCCTCCCTACCAGCCGTTTCCTCAGGCATCCACATGCATCAGATTGCTGCATACATAGAGAGAGCAGCATCACCACATGCCAGTGGACTTGGCTGAGCCTGGAGTCCTGAAGCTCTGCCTTATCCCAGCCCTCATTCAGGTTTAATGAACTGCTCTTCTATCTGTCTAATGTCACTACTTTCCTCAACTCGGCTGTATGGTACCTGGACTGTCTAGGAAAACCCATTACCCCTATTAGTCTGCCAATAGCAAATCAGTAGAATTGCTTGTTCCTTAATTGATAGAATACACTCCCCTCCTCCTGATAGATTACCCTGTTCTAACAGCTCCAAGAGCAATTCCCCAGTGTCTGAATACCATCCAATCCGGAGCAATTGGTTGATACTTGCAGTAATAAATCCTAACCTATCAATACATAATAGCTCTTCATAATCAACATCCACAGATTCTGTCTGAGTTCAGAAGCAACCACCAGCCATTTTTTACATGCCTATAATTAGCAGTGGCCAGATGATATTTGTGCCTCTTAGCACAATACTCTCTCCCCCATCCAATAATGATAACACATTTTACATAAATTCAAGCTGATTTAATTCCCTTGTCGAAGCATGGAGATATAAATATATTTCTGCGTGCGTAATGTTCTGTAAATTAAAATAGTTCAGCTGACCTGAGCGCTGCGGTGAGAGAATCCAGTTCTGCCTCTTCAGGAGGCTGACTGTGGGCTGCTGCTGCAGAGCAACTGTCTCCCGCAGAACAGCAGAAATGGCCAGCTGGACGAGGTAATGCACACCATTTATTAAAGCTCCGTCCATCTAAGTGGGTTTTGCAAGCTTATGAAGAGCTCATCTTTATCTAAGAGCAACCAGTCTTTAGACCTCAATGTACAGTCCACTGACATCAACACCAGAAAGGTACTGACCTACTGATGATAGCCTTCGGAGGCCAAAGAACAATTCATTTTAAGGGGACGAGGTGGGGAGGAGGGACCAGCATGTCTGCCCCTAACATGCGGGTTCACTAGCCATGGGGAAAAGTGGGACAAGAAAGTCCCCTTGATTCTTATAAATTAAATGTCACCAAAGAAAGTCGGTGAGAGGAAAGGAAGAAAAAGTGCCCTAAACAAGGTAATAAAACTATAAACTTAATGAGGGGCAGTTTGCCGTTTTGCAGTCTCTCCACTTTATAACCTGGCCTTATGAGCCAGCCTGTCAGGAGAATGTAATTGAGAACTTGCTATAAAACATATGTTTAATGGAGCCAGGGGCCAAGGAAAACACTGTAATTGTAATAAGCAGCCTGCTAAGTAAAATGATATCTTTTAAAGGTTAAAATAGAGTTGCCTTCAGAACAGGGCCAGTCTGCTTCTTCAAATATTGCTTTGCTAATGATTTCTTCACTTCACTTACAAAATGCATCTCTGAGGAGATTTGTCACAAGTGTGATCCCTGCCTAGGAAGTAAACTGCTCGCCCTACAGAAGGCTCAAGCATTTATTCTCTGGTTTTATATAACTTGGGGAATGATGTTAAAATTGGCAAATGCATCTGAGGCACACCAGGCTGCAGGATTTTTTTTTTTTTTTTAATCCACTCATTGTCCGATGCAGTTCAACTTGAAAGAGATACAACAGAGAAGAGACTGATCCTTTGTGGCCTATTCTCTTTCCAGAAGGTAAAAGCAATTCCCATCAACAGAGCCCAGTGCTCCTTGGGGTCATCTCCATTCTGCTCTGGGGAATTTGTTGCTCATCAGGGCATGAATATTTTTAAAAGTAAGAGAGAACAGAGGAAAAATAAAAACTGGTCCTGCTATCTGGATGACCTTAGCTGTGAAAAGCGCACCTGTGCCTAAGCCTAGTCCCTGTCGACCCTCACCTACAGGATGACTCCTTCAGGGAACTAAAATACAGTTTTGCTCCATATTTACTCTTGAGATTGGTAGGTACTCTTGGCATTTATGTGATGTGTGTGTGCATGTGCATGTCTGTACATGTTTGTGTAGGTATATACATACATATATGTATACAGGTACATGGGAACGTGAGTGTGTATTGCTATATACATGTTTGTATGGGTACATGCACACATGATTGAAGGGGTAGGAATGTGTGATTGTATGTGTGTACATGTTTACATGGGTATGTATACGCATATTTGTTTGCAGGTATATGGGAGCACATGTTGTGTATATGCTATATACATGTTCATGTGGGTATAAGCATGCAGGTATGTATGAAAGGGTAGCAGTATGTGTGTGTGTGTATGTATNTGTGTGTGTGTGTGTGTGTGTGTGTGTGTGTGTGTGTGTGTATGTGTGTGTGTGTGTGTATGTGTGTGTGTGTGCATGTCAGGGGCTGACATCAGTCCTCCTCAGTTGAATTTCATATTTTGGAGACAGTATCTCTCACTGGACTCAGAACTGGACTAATTTAGCTAAGCTAACTGGTCATGAGCTCAAGGGATTCCAGCTATTTTATTCTTCTGTACAATTAAGTGTGGGCATATGACTAAGTTCTGGTCAATAAAAAGAAAGAGGTATAGGACACAAAGATTGGAAGAGTTTGGGGAGCACTAGAGAGTCTGGAGAGAGGTGATAATGGGTTGATATTATCAATATGGACTGTATAAAATCTCTAATTTTCAAAGAATAAAAACTATTAGTTAAAAATTAATAATTAGCATGTTCCTTAAAAGATGATTCATGCCTAGTTTCCCACAGTGTAGAGCCAGCAGCTAAAACTCTTGTTCCTCTTTTAGGTACAATGAGAAATAGGGCCAGGCCTACAGGATGGTAGACTAGGGAGGTGAGCAGGACGTCATCCAGAGTGTTTCATCTAACTGAACCTCCAAAGCAACCTTGGATGCTCTCCACACTTCTGAGTCCCTTCACCAAATAGTTCCTAACTGTCTTCCTAAAGTCATGTGATTGGAGACTCTGTTACTTGCAGGTGAGTGTATGCTTGACCAGTATAGACAATACTGCATATTCAGCAGAGTGAGAGTTTGAAGACATATTCTGTCACTTTCATACTTAGCATCCTTCACAGTGTATCATTACCTCTAAGATAAAAGCCAGTGCTTTCTATGCCTCAAAGGGTATGTGTGCTTATATTAGACCACATCTCAAGTCTGCCAACACTCATGTCACATTCTGGCTTGTGACTTTTCCTGTTGCTGTTAGTTCTCTCTGAAGAACATTTCCCAGTTATTTGCATTAATCATTTCTCCCCAAAAATCAGTCCTCGAGAATCTCTCTCTAACCACAACCTGTAACTACACATACACAAACACATACATACACATACACATACACATACACATACACATACACATACACATACAGAGAGAGAGAGAGACAGAGAGAGAGAGAGAGAGAGAGAGA
>NC_034593.1:58986580-59010381 GCF_900095145.1 Mus pahari
AGAGAGAGAGAGAGAGAGAGAGAGAGAGAAGGATAGGGGTACTTTGCTACTCCAACATTTTATCTTCAGGGGTTGAGGTAGTATTATTCATTAACCTGATGTCATCTATCAGTGTGATATAAGGGCCATGATAACAAAAGTCTTAATTCCCATCATTGTGTCTAGACAAGCTAGAATGTCTAACATATAAGTGAGCATTCAATAAACAGGCGATATAGATGACTGAGTTTGAAATGGAGACCGGAAAGATTGAAGTGGAGAAGGAGGAGGAGGAAGAGGAGGCAGCTGCAGAGGTAGCAGAGGTAATGAGTCACAGTGACAGATGCTAAATATGAAAGTGACAGAATATGTTTTGTGTCTTCAAACACTCACTCTGCAGAATACTCATATATGTTGTCTATACAGGTCAATCATACAACTCACCTGCTTGTGTGGTGACACACACCTCTAATGTCGGCATTTGAAAGGTGGAGGCAGGTGGAACACTGATTTGAAATCATCCTCAGCTACATAGTGAGGCCAAGGCCAACCTAGGCTACTATATGAAGCATTGTCTCCAAAAGAAAAAACAAAAAAGTCAAAATGTCCCTCTGGTCCAACAAAGCACAGACATAGGCAGAAGGACCCACAAACCTAGGACCAGGTCACTTTGGCACTCAGAATTTAGAAACATAATTAAGTACATATATCATATAGTGTATCAAATGGGGTTTGTAAGGATATTCCACAATAAAATATGTTAATATCTTACAGAAAATGAATATTTGCACTAAATAATAGGTAAAGCCTCACAAGAGTCTTTTGCCCACTCATGGCTCATCTATCATCCTGTTTTTGGGTCAAATTTTGAGGCCAAAGATTAGAAAGAAAAATATTATACTCTTGGAGTATTTTTTGAGTTTCCAAATTGCATACTAAAAATTGGATTGTATGTAGAACATCATTAGAGAGACTTCAGAAGACTGTGATATGTTATACATCATCAGTAATGCCCAGACGATCCTTTGAACACAATATGATAAATACATTGTTATCCTCCATTCTCATTCACTCCATCCCAACTGCCTGCCTCAGGAAAGGATACATTTTTTATGCCCAGAGATTCAAAACTACTTAGAAAGCTATGACTTAGTAATTAGCCCATGTTTGTCCATCACTCACAGTGAGCTCTGTTGGTGGATTTGCTCCCTCAGTCCTCACAGCAATGCTATGCATAAGTGCTGTGCTTAGTTTCATTTCACAAACGAGGACACTAAGGCCAGAGAGCTTGAGACCGCATGCAAGGTCGCACTACAGGGTAAGAACACCAGCCCAAGATCTTTGGTACCAGAGCCAGAGACAATTTTTTTTTATAGGTAAGTGATTTTATCAAGGGATATTGAATTGAACACTAAAGTGGGTGTGTGATGAAAGCTAATTTCTTTACCTAAAATCCTAGCCAAACGATGGCCAGGAAAAGGGCAGTACCGGTGTGCAGATGGGTTTGTGGGAGGTGAAGAGAAGAGGAAACAGCCCTCAGAAGAAGGGCAGACACAGGAGCAGGGCAGGGTAAAATTAAGTCACATGGACAGAGAGATCAGGAGCACCGCGGCTTCTAGAAATGAGCCCAAAGATAGGAGGGGGAGCTGGAAGGAGAAAACAGGAGTCATTTTCTTGTACATCTCATTCATATTTTTTTTTCTTAAGGGGATGAAATGCTCTGGCTCCTAGCAAGTGTACAATGTTTAACTGGTGTTTTGCCAATGTTCACTGTCCTGGAGGCACTAGGAACCAAAAAGAAAAAGAAAAGGAAAAAATTTAGACCATCCTTATGCTAAAAGATCTCACAATTTCCCATGTAGCACAAACAAATGTGTGCACACACACACACACAAAAAATGTGCACTATCATGTATTCATTCAAAACATAAAATCTACTGTCCCCCAGGCCTAGGAATAAAGCAGAATTCAGAGTTGTAGGGGTCAAACAGAAACACACCCACCTACCAGGGAACCAGGTATGTCTATAAAGGCTTTGGGTGAAGGAGCAGAACTGGTAGAGTTTAAGAGACATATGCTGAGGATATTTCAGCTTTCTGTCTATGCAGACGATTGGTCTGGGAGGTTAGAGCCAGCCATGCAGACCTGACTTAACTAAGGTCCAAATACAGGAACTTTCAGTGTTTAAATATTGGCAGCAAATCTGAACTTTTTTTTTAACATCTTGCATCTTAACAAAGCACAGATCTGCAAGCCGCCACATTGTCACCTAAAAATAATCACAACAGAAACTCTACTCACCTTTGCCCCATCCTGTCATTCTGCATAAGTCCCTCCCCCATCCAGAGGCCCCTCCTCAACCAAGCCATATGCTCCACCCTCTTTCTCTCCCCATCTTTTACTCCTAGCCAGTCTGTCTGTTTCCTTCCAAAGAGCCTGGTCCAAAGACCTTCGCCACGGCCCCTATAAATCCTTCCTGCGTTTCATCATGGCAGTCTGCTGCATACCTGTTTTTCTCACTCAGACGAGAGGAAATAAAAAACTAATTTTACAGAACTCAATCCAGCTGGTTAAGGAGAAACAAAACCATATAATCCACAGATTAGTTCTTCATAAGGTGGGGCTTGTGGCTTTTCATATGTGTTCCTCTTTTCCCACCAGCAAGTTTATTACCCCATGGAGCCAGATCTATTCTCCTCACAAAAATTTATGGTTATTTTGAGTTTTTAACTGTCCTCTTCCATACATCTAATCCCTTATTCCTTTGAAGTTGGGCAAGCCTGCACCAGACTCTTTCGTGGACTGGGATCCATTATGAGCTGTAAGGTCAGTGATCGCGTGTAAGCAATCAGAAAATATAAATTGCATGTGCACACACACATACCCTATGTGTATAAAACTTTCTAAGTGTTACTTCTATGAAGATCTGTTGGCAAAGATAACTTCTGTAGGTTTGCCATCCAACCTCAAAAGATGTTTTCATTTTTAGAAAAGCTCAGGCTTTTGTTGCAAAGATACGAGACATCATAAAAACGATTGGAGGTGACTGGCCAGTCTTTTGTTATATCTCTAAACATAAGACAAACAATAACGTAGGGGCTTTTTTTTCCCCTTTTATTTTTTTTTTTTAAAGAACTCAATATTAGTCACAGTAAGCCTGAACATATGGGAATAGGTGTGGGCTGGGGAGGGGGAGGGGAAAGCCGCTCACAGTTTTTTTGAACCTTTAAAACTGGAAAAATATGTGTCCCTGCTTTCTGTATATGCACATAATGTAAAATTTCATCAACCACAATATTTTAAAAGACAGAAATCATGAGATATATCACATCTAAATGGAAATATCATCTAAGGAAGGCACCATTTATCAACATCACTTTGAAATGCGGTGGAGGATCTGATGGCATTATGTAGATCTCAAATATCTATGGGTGAATGAAATTGGGTAACCTTAGCAACCCCAGGTACATCCATGCAGCTATAAATCAAATGTCAGCACTCGGAGCTATGCACAAAATAAAGAAATAATTCTTTGAAATATTCATAACGCCATGCAGTGTATTATTTTGTAAGTCTGTCCCCATTATGCATTTTTGAATCTAACTAAAAAAAAATAGATATAACATTTGCATAAATCACCACCCCCACCTATCCCACCCACCCATCAACCCACCAACTGACATCCATACAAGCTTCTAGAAAGAGGCAAACCTGATCTGTGGTCTAGTGGCCACAGCAAAATTCTGCTTCCTATGTATGAGAAAGAAATTTTACACACAGGCAGCTAGTCTGACAGCAACCCAAATGGTTTTATATTGATTATTCCATTAAAAAAATAACAACTAAATAAGACATGAGAATCTGGCTGAGAGTGTCTTGAGGTGGGTACATTTTTGTATGTGTGAAAATAGGGCGTGCAACGGTTCACACACTAAAACTGGAAGAGAATTGCTTTAAAAAATAAATACATTCTCCCTGGCAAGGAAATACATGAGTCTTCTGATACTGTCGATAAGAAATTGTGACTTGTGACACAAAATACTTTCATTTTACTTATACCTGAGATTTCTTTTCTTATATCATTTCACTTATTGGGAGGGATTTTTATATAAGTACAGTTATTAATAGCACATTTTAAAAGTTCTGAATCTGCCCTTGTCCCAAACTTGTACCACAGTGCCTGCACACCATAGCACCTGTGATGGGCTCCAAATCCTTGAGATGGTAAGAGCTGTGACACAGGACTCAGTGTGATTCTAAGACACACAGTAATACTACACTCTTTTTCTTTTTTAAGACTGTGACACTCATAGGGTGGCCAGTGGTTTGCTGTAAAAGTTTTACAAACACGGTCAACCTAAACTCCAACAGGGCTAAGTGGTGTAACAGCTCAGGTGCACTCTGAGATGACTGCTGTAGGAAACCCTGTTCTTCCTGCACAATTAGTGGAGTCGAGTGTCATTTTATAAATGAGCGTTCTTCCTGTTTGACACACTGAATGTAGCAGCACCAAATGAGGAAGGATTTTACACCAGAAATTAAACAAGCCATTCGGAGGGAAAGCAACCCGTTTGTCCTCCATCTATTATTTTCCAAGTTGCCATACACCTCAGCTGTATTAATTGTTCTGGACGATAGCACATGCTTCAATGAAAATAAATTACTTTATTTCTATTACGCCACTAATGGCTGTGCCGACTTAATTTCATTAGCTCGGACCTGTTGAGAGTGTTCAGATTTCCATAGCAGGACGCACTTAAAATGAAAAGATCCTTTCGATTCTCAATTAACAGAATCACTCTCTTTCAACTGAAATGAATGTTATTGAAACCAATTAGCATAGACTGGAAAATCTCTCGCTAATGAGGGGAGTGTGGGTTTGTAAACAGCAATGAAAAGATGAAATTAGAGGAGAGCCTCTTCTCATTGGCCTGAATAATTACATGCTTAGTTGCCTAATTGTCTGGCGGAAGGCACCGCAGTGATAGTAACAGATTGCCATGTTCATTAGGCGGCAAAAGGCCACCTGCTGCTCCGCTTCATTTTCCTGCAGTCGATACACACGTGTTTATCCCTGGGGATTGATATTTGGACACAACACTAGCTGGGAGAAGCAAATGAGCTTGCCAATATGCTGCAATATTGTGTCCTTTATGCCAAGATACGGAAGCTTAATGTGTCAAATAGAATGAATAAAGCCAACAGTGATAACGAAGTTTATGAGGAGACTGACCTCCGAGCAGGCTGGGTGTACAAGTGTAAACTGTGTCGAGCTCAGCCTCTCGGTACAGATGTTTTCTTCTGGCCTGAGCGGTTCCAAATTATATAGTACAAAAGATAAATTACAACGGTTAGGGCCTCGGCGATATCTTAGACAATGCGGTAATGAAAGCATGCGATGTCACTGGTGGAATTGAAAACAAATGTTCGGTCCTCAAGGCAGAGTGTGAGTGGAACAGCCTTGTTCCTATCGCCTCAGTATGGACACATCAAAGAAAGGTCCCTTTGTTCCTCAGCTAGCCTCCCGAGAAGCTCCCTTGATTTCTTCATTGTTGGTCTATGCTTGTTTTCACACATCCTCCGCTGGCCCAGGTCATCCATTACACAAGGTCCGAAGTTTCTCTACCACCCTGCGGGTCCACAGTCGGCGGGCTATGACAGGGAAGCACAGACTGCTTGGGTTTTGTTTTTGTATACATCATCATTTTCATACCTGGCAATGTTGGAAGGGGCTTCAATCACTTAAGCCTCCCCTTAATAAAATGAGAATTTCCTTTTAAAAAAAAAAAATGAGTTCAGGAAAGTTGGCAAGGGCCCCCTCTGCACTCGCCACAGCCGTACCTTGAGTCAGTCTGAGTAGAATGACTGAGTAATGAGGCACCTGGACCAGCTGCGTGCCAGAAACGCAAACCTTCAGCTCTCAGACTTAACGGGGTGCAGACAGGCCCACCTTCTGCTTTTCAGGTCTGCTTCTATCAGTTTCCAACATTTAAAAACACAAGATTTAACTTTAAGAGCCTTATACCCAGCTTTCCTGAGCCTTCCTGAGGACTTGAAACCACCAACCCCGCAACAATGTAGTGGATATCATTAGTCATGAGTTTGCTGCAGTCCCCACCATCCTCTTTTATACCCCCAACAGCCAGGTACAGGATCAGTTGCCATCTCCTATCGTTGTACTAGACGATTTTTATTTTAACGTAATATCTTATTCTTCCAAAATCTCATACACATGTTCAATGGATTTTGATCATATTAACCTTCTACTCCTCCATTCCATCTCATCTCAAATTTGACCCCCTTCCCCATGTTCATAAAAAATGCAATAGTTCCTAATACCAATATTGGTTCCAAATGTGAGGCATTGCTCAAATAAATATTAGATTTTCTGAGGAAATATTCATCTTGGGGCTGAAGGTATGGCTTAGAGGCAAAGAGTTTGTCTAATTTGTGAAAGGTCCTGGGTTGGATCTCAGCACCAAAACAAACAACAACAACACACCAAAACAACAACCACAACAACAGCCGTGTTCTAGCCAGCCTGTCTCACTTGCTGATGTTACCTGCTTAGCTTCTGCAGGCCTTGCTGTTTGCTTTTCTGCGTGAAGTCTTACCTCATGCTTTCAAAAAAGACAAGGGTTAAAATGACAAGGAGGAGGAGGAGGAGGAAGAGGAGGAGGAAGAAAAGGAAGAACTGAAAGTCAGAGAGCCAAGATAAGCAGGAAGTGCAGTCTTAGGTCTCCATCAATAGTCTTCCTCTCTGCAGGACTGCCTGTCATGCAACACAGAACACTGAGAATCCTAGCCTCAAGGCACATATTCAGATGCACACACTGACAATCACAAAAGAGACGTAAGACACCTCAATGTGTGTATACAGCATCAATGGCGAGACTGTTCTACTAATTACCCACTATGGGCATCGGCAGAGGTTTGGAAGCTGGCAAAGGGGAAAGAATCAGCCAAGAGCTAACAGGGTAAATGAGGGCTTCCCAGACCCTTTTAATTTGAGAAAGGAACGGAAATTGAAATTTTGGCATCTGTTGAAACAGCAATCATCCTCGTGGAATCAAGAATCTCACAGAGGCTGCTTGCAGAAATCAACTGTCATGCGCATTTCAGCAAATGATGACATGAGGGAGCCGGGCACAGGGAAGCAGTCCTGTGGCAAATCCAAGTCCTGGATGAGGCCCGGGGCCTGCATAGAATCATCTAGAAGCCTACGCTTTCTAGTCAGGGATCCCAAATTTAATAATCCCTTCCAACCTATCAATCAATTAACATTGGCTGTGTGATTCCAGTATAGATGGACATATGTCAGAGCTGGTTAAAATGAATAAAGAGAACGGGCTGGAGACAGTCCACAGAAGGGTTAGAGCCAAAGATGCCCAGCCTTGGTTGTCTCACTCAGCTCCATGTTGTTCCAAATTCTGCCAAGGTGCACTGAAAACTCTTCAAAAATACACTCCTTCGAATTACTTAATCACATGTTTCCCCCAGATCTCTTATTCATGTGTAGAGTTTTCATTCTCGACAACAGTAATTGAAAAATGTAAAGTGTGAGAGGCACATTTTCACTCTCCTTCCTGTCATCTATTACGATTTTGCTGTCTGGCTTGCAGCCCTGTAGCAGCCCACATGCAGGGGCCCCTCCTCCCACAATTCCATCGTTCCCTGAAGATGCTACGGAACCTTGGTGCGGATGCGGCTTTCCTCCTTCCTGTGGAACCTCTCAGCACTTCTAGCACACCCCCATTCCTTTGCGGAAGCCCCGGATATCTAGAAACACTTTCTACCTGAAACGCCCAGTGGCCACAGCAGACATGGACACCTGTAATTAACTTTCAGTCTCCCCCGGTCCTCCATTACGGTCTCTTCTGTCTCACCCTCAGCCTTCAAACAACCTTGCAGATGCCCCTCCTCGTACCTCACCTCTATTTACTGGAGACTCCAACTCTTGGTACAGAACCAGGGTCTCCTAGCCCTGTCTTCTCTGTCCTTCCAGATTGTTCGTTGTTTTACTGCTATTTTCAGGAGCCCCTCCTCCTACCACACCCCCAACTCCCTGTGGAGCCTACCTCTAGGTGTAGACAGAATCCCTTTAAGTCTTTCCCAAAGCCCCCAGGGTCTTTGTTCCTAGCCTATCTCAGCTACCTACCAACCTACAGAAAGGAATGGAATTCTAAGTACGACAAGACTACATATCAACATCTAGAATCACCTTAATCATCATGACTCCAGATACTTGGACAGCAGAACAAATGTTAACAGTCAACACAATATGCCTCTTCCAGAACCTAGTAATCCGGCTCTAGTAGACCCTGAGAAATGGAAGCACAGGGTAAGGACTTCAAAACAGCAACCATGAATATGTTTAAGGATATGAATAAATTAATGATGTCTGTGAAAATATAAACAATAGAATTAAATAATGAAAACAATTCAAGACACAAAAGGTGACTTTAACAAAGAAATAGAATCATTAAAGAAACCCCAGACTATAATTAGACTGGAAACAAAAAATTTAGGAAGTCAAATAAAAACCTCAAAGGTACCTCACCCACAGAGTATAGGACATGGAAGAGAAAATCCTGGGCACAATACAAAATAGAAGAAATGAAGATCTTGTGAAAGAACATTAAAAAAATAATAATTCAAGCACAAAATATGCAGGAAATCTGAGACAATGAAATGGCCAAATCTATAAGATAGATAGAATAAAGAGAAACATGGGTGGAAGGCTCAGAAAATATTTTCAGCAAAATCAGAGAAGAAAATTTCCCCAACCTAAAGAAGAAGTTGAACAAGATACAAAAAGCATACAGCACACCAAAAGAGAAACAACAGACAAAAAAAAAAAACCCTTCTCACAACACATAATAATTAAAACACTAAACATATGAAACAACAACAACAACAACAACAAAAGAAGATTAAAAGCTGCAAGGGGAAACAACGGACTAACACATAAAGGCAGATCTGTTAGAGGGCATTTGACTTCTCAGGGATGACTCTGAAAGCCAGGATGTCCTGAAGATGTTCTACTAACTCTAAGAGAACACAGATGTCAGCCCAGACTAAATGCCCAGCAAAATTATCAATTAAAATAGATGGAGAAAGGAAAAAATTCCATGATAAAAACCAAATTTAAACAGTGTCTATTCACCAATCCAGTTTTACAGAAAGCACTAGAAGGAAACTTCAGAGGTTTAACACACTGAAGAAAGCACAAGAAATAAATAATCCCAAACCACTAAATCAAAAGAGAAGTAGGAAATAACATAACAACAAAATAATACAATCATTTAAAAGACTGCTCATTGATAACTCTCAGTATTAATGATCTCAATTTCCCAATAACATGATACAGATTAACAGGTTGTTTAGAAAACATGATCCAACTTTTTGCAGATTCTAAGAAACACACCTTATTAATCATCTCAGAGTAAAAAGATAGGGGAAAAAATCCCAAGCAAATAGACCCAAGAAGCAAGCAGGAATAGCCATTCTAATATCTGGTAAAATAGACTTTAAACCAAAACTAATCCAAAGAGATAAGATACTAAGTATTCATCAAAGAAAAAACTCTTCCCAAAGATGATTGCAATTTTAAACAATTATGCATCAAACACAAGGGCACCCAAGTTCATATAAGAACTACTCCTACAGCTTCAATCACATATCATATTGATCTTCACACAGTAATAGCAAATAGCTTCAATACCACTCTGACTAATAGATAGGTCACTAAGACAAAAACCAAAGAGAAATTTTTTAATTAATTAAGTCAAAAATTAAATGGACCTAACATTTACAGAACATTTCACTCAAACACTAAAGATTATATCTTCTTCTCAGAAGCTTATGGAACTTTTTCCAAAATTGGCCACAGACATGGAAAGAAGCAAGTCTCAACAGATATTTTTACTTTTTTAAAAAAGTAAAGTAACACCCTGCATCTTATCTAAGGACCATTGATTAAAGTTGGATATCAAAGCAACAGAAAGCTTACAAACTCAAAGAAGTTGAACAATTTGCTGAAAAAAATCCAAGACAGAAATTAAGAAAATTAAAATCTTTGATAGTTGAATGAAAATGAAAACACAACATACCCAAAACAATGGGGCACAATGCAATGAAAACAGTTCTAAGAGGCAAGTTCAAAAAGTTAAGGCCTACATTTCTTTTAAAAAATGGAAAGATCTTATTAGCAATATAGATGCACACTTGAAAACGCTAGAACAAGAAAAAGAGTTATCAGCCCCCCAAAGTAGACAGCAGCAAATAATCAAACTAATGCCTGAAATCAATTAAATAATAATAATAATAAAAACTACAAAGAAGCAATGAAGCAAAAAGTTGGTTCTTTGAGAAAATCCAAAAGATTTGGCTAATGCCCTTAGCCAAATTAATTAAAATGTCCAGAAAGAAGATCAAAATTAATAAAATTAGAGACAAAAGGGGGACATCACAACAGATACCATGGAAATCCAGAAAATCATAAGAACGTACTTTAAAATCTGTGTACCATCAAATTAGAAAGCCTAAAATGAATGGATAAATTTCTTGAAATACATGACCTACTAAAGGTAACTAAAGAGCAAGTAAATAGTTTAAACAGACACAAAATGCCTACTAGAATAAAAGTAGTAACTAAAAGTCTCCCAACAAAATAAAAGCTCAGGGCTGAATGATTCAGTGTAGAATTCTACAGACCTTCAGAGAAGAATTAGTACCAATATTCCCCAAACTATTCAGCCAGTTATAAACTGAGGAAACATTGACTAATTCATTTCATGAGGCCATAAATGCTGTGAAACCACACAAAGAAATTAAAGAGCAATACCCGTTCTGAATACAGATTCACCAAAAAAATCTCAATAAAATATTTGTAAACCAAATTCAAGAACACATCAAAAAGATTATCCACCATGGTCAGAAGACTTTATCTCAGAAATTCAGGGATGGTTCAACATAAATAAATCATTCAGATAACTGAAGGAGATTAAAAGGTACAACTAGGAAAGAAAGAAGTCAATGTATCTTTACTTGCAGATGATATGATTTTTATACATACATGACTCTAAAAACTCCACCAGGAAATTTTACAGCTGATAAATAAATAAATTTCTTGGGATAATACCAGCAATACCTCTTCTGGGCATATACCCAGAAGATCCTCCAACTGGTAATAAGGACACATGCTCCACAATGTTCATAGCGGCCTTATTTATAATAGCCAGAAACTGGAAAGAACCCAGATGTTCCTCAATAGAGGAATGGATACAGAAAATGTGGTACATTTACACAATGGAATACTACTCAGCTATTAAAAACAATGAATTTATGAAATTCTTGGGCAAGTGGATGTATCTGGAGGATATCATCCTTAGTGAGGTAACCCAATCACAAAAGAAGTCACTAGATATGNACTCACTGATAAGCGGATATTAGCCTAGAAACTTAGAATACCCAAGATACATTTTGCAAAACACAAGAAAACCAAGAAGGAAGACCATCATGTGGATACTTCATTCCTCCTTAGAATAGGGAACAAAATACCCATGAAAGGATATTGATACAGAGACAAAATTTAGAGCTAAGATGAAAGGGTGGACTATCCTGAGATTACCCCACCCGTGGATTCATCCCATCATCAGTCACCAAACCCAGACACTATTGCACATGCCAACAAGAGTCTGCTGAAGGGACCCTGATATAGCAGCCTCTTGTGAGGCTATGCCAGTGCCTGGCAAACACAGAAGTGGATGCTCACAGTCAGCTATTGGATGGAACACAGGGCCCCCAGTGGAGGAGCTAGAGAAAGTACCCAAGGAGCTGAAGGGGGATGCAACCCTATAGGTGGAACAACAATATGAACTAACCAGTACCCCCTGAGCTCATGTCTCTAGCTGCATATGTAGCAGAAGATGGCCTAATCAGCCATCATTGGGAAGAGAGGCCCCTTGGTCTTGCAAACTTTATATGACCCAGCACAGGGGAATGCCAGGGCCAAGAAGTGGGAGTGGGTGGGTAGGGGAGCAGGGGTGGGGGAAGGGTATAGGGAACTTTCAGGATATCATTTGAAATGTAAATAAAGAAAATATCTAATAAAATAAAATAATAAGTTAAAAAAAAAAAGTAGGCACAGAACTAAAGAAAAGTCTTCAAATGAGGAAATACAAGTGCCTGAGCAGCACATGTAATATGCAACGTTCTTAGTCATCTGGGAATTGCAAATTAAAACTGCTTTTAAGATTTAATCTTACACCAGCAAACATGGCCAGGATCAATAAAACAAATGACAGCCCATGCTAGTGAGGATGTGGAGATTGTGGCCTAAGGGCTGGTGAGAGTGAAAACTTTTACAACCGCTAAGGTTCATCAACAAGATGAGAATAGACCTACTGCAAGATGCAACTATACCACCCTAGGGTACATACTCAAAGGACTCTATATCCTACGACAGAGATATTTGCTTATCCATGTTCACTGCAGCTCATAATAGCCAGAAATTGGAAACAGTCTGTATATCCATCAACAGATAAATGGATTTTGAAAATGTAGTACATTTATACAATGGAATACTATTTAGCTACTAAAAACGTGAAATCATTGAATTTTTAGGTAAATGAAGAGATCTAGAAAAAAAAGTTATCCTGATTGAAGCAACTCAGACACAAAAGAAAATATGCTATGTATTCTCTTATATGTAGAGGTTAGCTCTTAAACCTTTGATAGACGTGCGACAATCCATATTACCACAGAGCCTTTATCAATCTCTTCAGTTCTCTACCGTTTGACATGATTTGCTTTGCTTTTAATTTTCATTTCTTTGTTTACAAACAGTATTGAATATATTGGATTTGGTCATCCATTGCCTTCCTGAATTGCCACCTTAGGTCATTTGTTCATGGGAGGGAGAACCATCGTTGTGTAGCTGGCAGGGCTCCTTCTCTCTACAACAGACCATGTGCAGCGGTGCCGGTGCAGGTTTGTAATCGGTAATTTACCTGAGCTTATTTATGCTCTATCTACTTTAACATTCTGAAACTTCAAATACACCAGTGTCCATCTGACATGGCATTTGGCATCAACCATATTAGCAAGCCTTTTCTAGCCTGAGATGTCATGAGTTACCTCTGGCTTTAAATGTGTTTTCTCAGTTTTGCCTTTTAATATTTTTAATCCCCATGAAATTCATTTCACATGAAATATGAGGAGTGTAGCTTTTTTCCAATGGATACGTCAGGTTTCTCAACTCTGTGTTTAATAATGACATAATAGCCATCTTATTATACTACTAGGTATTCTTGAGTCTGCTCCTAAAGCTCCAAGCTTGCCTGGTTTTATGCTGTACCATGACTATTCAGTTCTAATTTCTTGGCCCACTAAACTTGTAGAGATTCTTGGTTAGTCCCGGTCCTGTGTTAAGATTTTTTTTTTCTAGCTAATTCACTGTGGGTTTTTTTTCCCCCAAGTGAATTTCAAACAAACTTTGCAGTGTTCTGCTTTAAAAGGAGAGAGGTGAAACTCCCTTTAGGTTTTTATATAAATCACATCGAAGATTAACTTGAGATTAACTTGAGAGTATAAAATCATAGCATCTGTAGTTGTCCGTACAAGACATAATCAAGCCAGTCAACATTCCTGGATGAAAGAGTGGCTCCTGAGGCTCCACCCCTTACTGAAGAGCTATTGGCAATCCATGGCTGGCGAAGATTTCTTCAGGGGATAGTCCCTTATGAACCTATGAGTTGGTCGCTCACACTCCAGTGATTGACACTGTGATTATGGACATTCAGGTAGTACTAACCAGACTCAAAGAGGAATTGGCAGGTGGATGTGACCAAATTATATTTCATGTATTACGTTTTCAAAGTATAATTTTGTAAAGAATAACAAGGTCCTTTGCTTTTGATTTTGCCTCGGTACTGGAGATTGAACCCATGCCTACACACAGGCCTATGTCTATGTACCATGTATCTATTATATCTCATGTATTCTTGTTAGCAACAGTAAGGGAGCAGGCTAAAGTGTTGGCCCTATGTGTCCGTGGGTGCTACTGAAGAAGGCTAGTACAGGCACCCTGCAGGAAAGCCTCACCCCACTTCATTCATCCCGATACTATGGAAGGATTTGAACATCACAGTATGGGTCTCACCAAGAAGGATTACTACCAGTGTGCCTGCTGCCCAGGCCTAAAGAGAACACTTCCTTCCCCGAGAAGGGTTTCTCCTACTGTCTGAGCCAGTGACAGAGCCTGCTCTATACATAGTGGAGAGGGGCAGAGGACATAGGGATACCATGTAAGTCTAATGGGCCTGAGCAATCAATGGGGGAGAGGGTCAACAGTGAGGATGCCCTCTCCTTCACCTGCCTGAGCAAGGCCCTCCTGGACTTGAAGGTTAGCCATGTGCTTATTTAATTGATGAGAGGCCATGAGGGTGGTGAGTGTGCACAGGGACTTATGAGCCAGACAGTCAGTTGGAGTTCTAGCAGCTCAACCTGCCTTCTCCAGACTTCTAGCCCATAAGTGAGGGGAACATGAAACCCCTCCCTCCTGCAGCTACTGTATGTATCAAGTAGCAAGAAGCACATTGTGCCTGGGTTCTAGGAGGCACTCAATAACTGATACCTATTGTTCTGTTTCTCTATGGAAAACAAGGGTCAGTTTTTTTCTCACAGACAAAAAGTAAATCTTCTCTAATCTACTTCTAAAGAAACAGTAGAATCTCAGCACTGAATTTTTGTTTCTTTCTTTTATACTTTTTTTTTTTACAGCTTTAAGGTAGAAGTATATTTCTAAATGTATAGAAATCAAGCAGCTCTGATGTGGGGAGTGCCAGAGAACCTTCCTTCTGTGCTGTACAACACTCCACTTCAATCCAGCTATTTTTCCTGTAAGTCTTATGTCAGCGAGGAACAATGCTGACAGAGTTCTCAGGCTCCATGCCAGTTAGCATCTATGAATTTCTTTATCATCTTATTACCATCTTTAGTGCATAAACACCAGCGCACAAAATACAGTAAAGAAGGGAGCCCGTTTGCCTAAGACTTATCTGCATCTGCCCAAGTGGGCTCAAGAAAAGATAATGAGGATAAAGGAACCCCACAATACTGAGTAAGCATAGTTAAATTGGTTATAGAGACAAAGAGGACTGAAGACACCCTGAGCACACCCACAGTCTCCCATGTAATTTCCAGAGTTCGACGCAAGATGAAAAGGTGAAGTTGTAAAGCCAACCAACAGAAGAACATTCATATCGAGGTTTGTGTCCTGTGCAACATTCCAGGCTCACTCTCCTGAAATCACCCCTGGGTACACTGACTACATGACCCCACACTGTAGAGGTCTGTTAGCACCAAGGCCCAAGGAGGGTGATTGCAAATAGACTCACTACCCTGTTGTTCAACTGCTAACGCACTAAGAGTAAACTAGAAACATTGACTCAGGTCAAATTGAAACTGGCTTTAGTTCAGAATTGAATCAAGCTAAGATTAACTCCAACTAATTAAGTGGCATCTTGATTTTTACCCAGACACTAACTGTGTAACGCTCCCGGCCTTGGAATACAATGTCGTACAAGTGAAGCCAATGCCTACTGGGAGCAAGACTATGAAACCAACAAACGAAAAAGTGATTTGTCACTGACCTCTGTAAGAGTGCTATGGCTTTAGCCAAATTGAATATCTAAAATAGCCATTCATCTTAAGAAAGTGCCAGAACAGTTTAAGTCCCAATTAGTAAATTGGCTACATTAATTAGTTTTCTAGTTTGCTTCTTTGTTGTGATAAAACACTGACCGAAAGCAACTTGGGGGAAAAAGATTTATTTGGCTTACAGCTTATAGTTTACCATCAAGGTCGGGACTCGAAGAACTCACACAGGAATGATGCTTCCTCTCACTTACTCAGTCTCTGTTTTTACTCAGCTCAGCTCCTCCTGGCTAGAGATGGTACCACCCACAGGAGGCTGGGCATCTATATGTACTCACCACCCATATCAATGACCAGTCAAGAAAACATTCCACAGACATTCCCACAGGCCAATCTGATAGAGGCAGTTCCTCAACTGAGGGTCCCATTTCCCAGACGATGACCAAAATTAGCCACAGCAGCAACACAATTACCAAGTTTGTTTGTACTACAACCAATAACTAAATGACTAGTTTACTGTTTTCCTGATGCACTAATGTGCTTTATTGAGATGTGACTATTAATGTTTTTGTTGGGGAGATAGATGCTAAATAGCTTCATGAAGCTCCCAGTATTGGGGCACATTGAAGAAAGCCAATGAAAGTCAACCGAGAATAGATCTTAATTAATGCTATTATGAGACATGGGAACCAGTGATATGTACAAATGACAAAAAAAAATACACATATTAAATCTGCACTAACAGCAGATACTTTGATTTGATTTTGCTTGAACACTTCATTTCTGATATTATTATTCTGAAAATGGAGTTTTACTGAATTAAGTGGTAAAAAGCTATACGTTGAGACTGATGAAAGTCAAAGAATAAAAACCAATATTCTCCAGGCAGACATTCTAGGTGACAATCCTGGTATGATGAATCATCTGTCATGTGTTTAACCCCGTGTACCTTCACACTGAGAAGTACTGATTCAAGGCTGAGTCACAAAGCACAGGGACCAGGGCAATGAGCCTCAAAGAATTGCTCTCTTCCGGTTGCAGTGGATGCAGAGAAGCTCCTGCCTGTTTATACTAAGCCTAAAGAACCTGGTCACTGTTTTCTAAATATACTGAGCTCCACACTCAAGCTGGACTTTGAGACAGGGTTCAAACTAGGTTTGATTTTGGAAGATCATAGGAACTTTTAAGATTGACTCTAAGCCTAAAAACATTCCGTAACTGGAGTGAAGTCTCTAAAGAAACTACTGTCCCAGTCTAGAACAGAGTCTATCTAATGTATACGACGTCCCCACCATACTGTGGAAACGACTGAGAAACAGAGCCTTTGTCTGTCTCACTTGGTTATGAAATAATTGATGAATGGGAAAATCAACAAAGCTAAAATCTCTGTGCATCTCTGTCCTGAGTCCTATTGAGGTTGTGCGCTTTTCAGATCCCTCCTCCCAATTAAAGGCTAGAACCATCCTGTAAGATGTGTGAGAGAAACTTTGGGAGAGTCAGTTTGTCCAAGGAACCAGGAGTGATCAACCAGAGCCTGGAGGCAAAGCCTGTGCTGTCAAACCACACTTTTGATAAGGCAGAAGGAAGATGGCTTTGTTGGGGGGGGGGGGGTGTTAGAATATCACACCCCACTTCTGACCATTTTGAGCAGAACACTCCCCTGATGTATGGATCTAGTGATACATAAATGTGAGCTAGCTTTTAATGAAATCTAATAGGATGAGTTTCCACAGAGAGAAGAAGGGAGAACTACATGGGAGTCATACCTGCTGAATGACCAATATAAAATTAACAACAAAGCAAGCTGAATAAAATTCATTCCACCCAAAAACAGAAAAAAAAAGAGAGATTAAAGACCTCAAAGCTGAAGATGCTATTTTTATGGTCTTGATACCAAACACTAAACTATAAAAGTGAATTACAATAATTCCTATCGAGAGTCAAGTGCCTAAGAGCAGTATGTAAGAAGAATCCACATCCTGATTTTCCAGAAAGAGAAAAATATCACCCCTTTAAATAAATACACAATCATTTATCCAAAAGACAGTCAGTCCCAGAACGAACGTTAAGCCAACCCTCCCTTCCCACATCTCACACACACAGCCATGAGTCAGGAAAGAAGAGAAGTAGAAGTGACCTCGCCGTTCTTCTTTTTTTTTTATTATTATTATTTTCTTTATTTACATTTCAAATGCTATCCCGAAAGTTTCCCATACCCCTCCCCCCACCTCTGTTCCCCTACCCACCCACTCCCACTACTTGGCCCAGGCCTTGCCTTGTGCTAGGTCATATNGAGTTTGGAAGACCAAGGAGCCTCTATTCCCACTGATGGCCGATTAGGTCATCTTCTGCTACAAATGCAGCTAGAAACACAAACCCAGGGGGTACTGGTTAGTTCCTGTTGTTGTTCCACCTACAGGGTTGCAGCCCCCTTCAGGTACTTGGGTACTTTCTCTAGTTCCTCCATTGGGGACCCTGTGTTCCATCCAGTAGCTGGCTGTGAGCATCCACTTCTGTGTTTGCCAGGCACTGGCATAGCCTCACAAGAGGCCGCAATATCAGGGTCCCTTCAGCAGAATCTTGCTGGCATGAGCATTAGTATCTAGGTTTGGTGGCTGATGATGGGATGGACTCCCGAATGGGGTACTCTCTGGATAGTCCATCCTTTCATCTTAGCTCTAAATTTTGTCTCTGTACCTATAACCTTTCATGAGAGTTATGTTCCTTATTCTAAGGAGGAATGAAGTATCCACAAATGGTCATCCTTCTTGATTTTCTTCTGTTTTCCATAATGTGTCTTGGATATTCCAAGTTTCTGGGCTAATATCCGCTTATCACTGCTTGTGGACGTTGTACATCGTGGTGCGCACTAGGCTCCGCACCACGATGTACAACGTCCACAAGCAGAGATTTTTTTTTTTTTTTTAAAGATTTATTTATTTATTATATGTAAGTACACTGTAGCTGTCTTCAGACACTCCAGAAGGGGGAGTCAGATCTCGTTATGGATGGTTGTGAGCCACCATGTGGTTGCTGGGATTTGAACTCAGGACCTTTGGAAGAGCAGTCGGTGCTCTTACCCACTGAGCCATCTCACCAGCCCTGAACACCCATTTCTACCATTGTCCTGTAACGCCAATTACAGTGAAACTCTCCCTGATTCAGGATCCAGGATCCGATCTGCAATCACGCATTGCACTGAGTTTTCATGCTTCCTCTATCTAATTTAATTCATTCATTCAGTCTTTTTTTTTCCTTTCTCTACTCTTGACTTTTTTTTTTTTTTTTCTGAAACAGGCTAGTTATTTTGTAGGACTCCCTTGAACTTGGATTTCTACGGTGTTTTCTCACCACTGCTTGTGGACGTTGTACATCGTGGTGCGGAGCCTAGTGCGCACCACGATGTACAACGTCCACAAGCAGCTGCTTTCTTTTTTTTTCCTTTCTCTACTCTTGACTTTTTTTTTTTTTTTTTCTGAAACAGGCTAGTTATTTTGTAGGACTCCCTTGAACTTGGATTTCTACGGTGTTTTCTCACCACTGCTTGTGGACGTTGTACATCGTGGTGCGGAGCCTAGTGCGCACCACGATGTACAACGTCCACAAGCAGCCAACTTGGATTTCTACGGTGTTTTCTCACCATTATGTGAGATTTGGGTTATGTATTTTTGGCAGGAATATCACAAAAATGATAGTGTGCACTCCAGGGGAGAACATGTCAGGAGGCACAGGATGCTGGCTGGTTTTTCCCAGGAGCCATGATGCTCATTTGATCACCTGGTGCAGATGGCTCTGCCAGTTGCTCTGCTGTAACAATACCATTTTTTCTTATTTAATTAATGAATATTGTGGGGATATATTCTGAGATTATCTTTTGAAACTCTGAAATGTGTTTGCCATCACATTTTTAACCGCTGCTTTTAGTGCCTGTTAATGGTAATTACAAAATGGTGATTTCTTTGTAACATCACCAGTTTTCATTAGGCTTTCATTTATTGGCTCTGTGTCTACTATACAGAAGAATCATCTCTTCTCCTCCAGCTCATTTACATTTCTGTACTTATTGTTCATTTAGACTGACTAGTTTTTATTTTATTCAATGCATTATAATCCATTAGCGTCTTTTTGATGTCCACATCCGCAAATACTTTTAAAATGGTGCTAGAAACAAGAGCCATTTCTCAAAGGCCAAGAAACTAAGACAGCTTGGGATGTTTAAAAACAAAAATCAAGAAAGTAAATAAATTTGTTTTTTATTTCCTGCCTTCCAAAAAAGATCCAGATGTTAACAGAAAAAGCTTAGAGGGACTGTTAAGAATAGAAAGATTTTAAAATCATCATACAATTGGATTTTGATGAGGAAGAACTCAGTCTTGGAATTTTTTTCCAGTGCTCATAATTGACTCTGTCTTCACAAAATCTCCATGTCTAGGGCCTGAGAGAGGACTCAGAGGGTAAGGATGCTTGCTGCCAAATCTGATGACCTGAGTTAGATGCTCAGCTAGCCCACGGTGGAAGGAGAAAACTGATTTCTGTGAATTGTCCTCTGACTTCTACATGCAGGCTGTGATATGTGTGCACATACGCACAATGAGTAAGTGTTTTTCTAATCCCCCACTCCTTTTCCACTTCAAATTTCTTGACTGTTTCAAGAAGGCAGAAAACACACACACACACACACACACACACACACTCCTCCCAAGCGATCACACTCCACAGAGCAGTTACAAAGAGTGATGGCCATTGCTCGCTTTTGTTTCCTTTTTTTTTTTTTTTTTTTTTGACATTATAATTGTACCATTTACCCTTTTTGTTTCCTCCCTCCAGACCCTCCTATTCACCCCTCCTTGCTCTCTTTCAATTTTATATCCTCTTTTTCATTAATTTTTATTACATACATGTGTGTATAATTATATGCATATCCATGTATATCCATAAATATGCCTTGTATAGTGTTACTTGTATGCATGTTTTCAGGGCTGACCTTTTGGTGTTAGATGAGGAATTGGTGCAATCTTCCCTGAGGAAGGCTATTTCTCCTGCTCTCTGCATCCCTTAGTTACCTTTGTGTAGGGTCGTTTAATTAAGCATACATGGACATTCTAAAACGAACCCTAAGCTTCTCCCCAAACACAGGAAAACCAAGTGTAGAAGTTGGCACTTTTTCAAATTATTCTTAACTCTTTGACACAGAAGAGCTTAGGTTTCTCTGTCTACTCCTTCAAGAGGATGTTGATGCTGCTATGTTAAGAGAGATAACGCTCCTTTGGATCATCCAGTGAGGGTCACATCTGCCAGTTGCTCTACTATAAAATCACATTGCGTTTTATTTCGATGGGAATCTGGATATTCAGTGCTTGCACTTAACACTGCTATTCTTAGTTTTGAAGAGAACAAAAAAAAAATATTAATCATTGTTAGTTAAAGGACATGTCTTGAGCAACATTTTTCCAGTCATGCTATAAATCAGTTATGTCCATTCAGTTACTTCTTAAACTCACATCCAATACTGAAGTCATGTAAGAATACCAACATTGTCAGAAGTAGGGGTACTTGTATCATGTCCCATAAATTACAATCTGGCTTGGGTAAGTAACTGTGATGAGCCCCCAACCTGTCTCCAGAGTCTGGACCAATGTTCTTGAAATACCGCCAGGAGAAGTGCAGAAATGGGAGGCTCTTCTTTTGATATCATAACAGTCTTTGATTCAATCCCACTAGCTTCCTTCCACTTCCAGAGCCACATTAAAGGAAACACAGTCTCAGGATGGGAGCTGAGCTGATTGAACTGCTCAGACTCCAAATGTAGAGCTTATCTTGGACCCATCTTTCTCCCTTCCCTTACTATCTCCCTCACTACACCTAATTAGGCAGTGCATCCTATCAATTTTCCCTCCAAACTGCCCCTTAGATCCATTCTCTCTCTACTGACCATCCTCCAATTATACCACTTACGACCTCACCTCACAGCTGGATCCTTCTCCTCCTTCTCTTTCCTCCTTCCTTTCATTTATGACTCCCACCACAGGCAAGTTGTCTCACCCAGCTTGGGCCATGGCATCCACCTGCTCAAAAACCCTCAAAGGCTCCCCCACTGCTTAGAACACAAAGTCCTTATTTGTCAGCTTAGCATCTGTAGATGCCTAGCACACGATCCCTGCCTCATCTCCACCCTCTACCTGCATCTGTACATTTACAATTTCCTAAGACAGCCACCCTACCTGGCCCAGCTTTCTGTTTCTATTTAACTCCTCACCACCTAGAACAGTCTTCTCTTTCTATTTCTTTGCTGTCCCTGCTCCACAATCTAGACACCATTGTTCTAAGTTCCTTCTTTTACTCAATTCGTGTCTGTTTACTGAACATCAAGCCAGCCTTAAGTACTCAGATGAGCCTATAAATTATCTATTATATATGAACTCACTGTCCATGAAAGATCTGCCTTTAATTAGATTGATCCGCCTTCCCTATACAAGCTTGTTCTATTTATGATTCTCTTATGATGCTTACCAAATTCTGCCTTGCATTAAAGCTAAGGGTATATACTTCCATCTCTCCACCAAACCTGTTAATACTAAAGAAGAGGAGACACCTCAAATAGTCATTTTCTTTTATTATTACTATTATTATTATTATTAGATATTTTCTTCATTTGAATTTCAAACGCTATCCCGAAAGTCCCCTATACCCTCCCCCCACCCTGCTCCCCTACCCATCCAATCTCACTTCCTGGCCCTGGTATTCCCCTGTACTAGGGCGCATAATCTTTGCAACACCAAGGGCCTCTCTTCACAATGATGGCCGATGAAGCCATCTTCTGCTATATATGCAGCTAGAGACACAAGCTTTGGGTGTACTGGTTAGTTCATATTGTTGCTCCTCCTATAGAGGTGCAGACCCCTTCAGCTCCTTGGGTACTTTCTCTACCTCCACTATTGTGGGCCCTGTGTTCCATCCAACGGATGACTGTGAGCATCCTCTTCTGTATTTGCCAGGCACTGGCATAGCCTCACAAGAGACAGCTATATCAGAGTCCTGTCAGCAAAATCTTGCTAGCATATGCAATAGTGTCTGGGTTTGGTGTCTGTTTATGGGATGGATCCCCAGGTAAGGCAGTCTCTGGGTGGTCCTTCCTTCCATTTCAGCTCCAAACTTTGTCTCTGTAACTCCCTCCATAGATATTTTGTTCCCCATTATAAGGAGGAGGGAAGTATCCACACTTTGGTCTTCCTTCTTCTTGAGTTTCATGTGTTTTGCAAATTGTATCTTTGGTATACTAAGTTTCTGGGCTAATATCCACTTATTAGTGAGTGCATACCATGTGAGTTCTTTTGAGATTGGGTTACCTCACTCAGGATGATATCCTCCAGATACATCCATTTGGCTAAGAATTTCATAAATTCATTGGTTTTAGAAGCTGAGTATACTCCATTGTGTAAATGTACCACATATTCTGTATCCATTTCTCTGTTGAGAAACATCTGGGTTCTTTCCAGATTCTGGCTATTATAAATAAGGCTGCTATGAAGATAGTGGAGCATGTGTCCTTATTACAAGTTGGAACATCTTCTAGGTATATGCTCAGGAGAGGTATTGCTGGATCTGCTGGTAGTACTATGTCCAATTTTCTGAGGAATCACCAGACTGATTTCCAGAGTCGTTGCACCAGCTTGCAATCCCTCCAGCAATGGAGGAGTGTTCCTCTCACTGTGGTGAAAGCATCTTCGCCAGCATCTGCTATCACCTGACTTTTTGATCTTAGCCATTCTGACTGGTGTGAGTTGGAATCTCAGGGTTGTTTTGATTTGCATTTCATTGATAATTGAGAATGTTGAACATTTTTTTTCAGGTGTTTCTTAGCCATTCCGTATTCCTCAGTTGAGAATTCTCTGTTTAGCTCTGTACCACATTTTTAATGGGGTTATTTGATTTTATGGAGTCCAGCTTCTTGAGTNCTTTGTGTATATTGGATATTAGTCTCCTATCTGATTTAGTATTGGTAAATATCCTTTCCCAATCTGTTGGTGGCCTTTTTCTCTTATTGACAGTGTCTTTTACCTTATATGAGCTTCGTGATTTTATGAGGTCCCATTTGTCGATTCTCGTTATTATAGCACAAGCCATTGCTGTTCTGTTCAGGAATTTTTCCCCTGTGCCCATAT
>NC_034593.1:59011696-59049165 GCF_900095145.1 Mus pahari
TACCTTCTGTTTCTATTTTGTGGAATATTTTGAGGAGAATTGGAATTAGATCTTCTTTCAAGGTCTGATAGAACTCTGCACTAAACTCATCTGCTCCTGGGCTTTTTTTGGTAATGACCTTTCCTATTTCTTTAGGGGAAATGGGACTGTTTAGATCGTTAATCTGATCCTGATTTAACTTTGGTACCTGGTATCTGTCTAGGAAATTGTTTCATTCAGGTCTTCCAGTTTTGTTGAGTATAACCTTTTGTAGTAGGATCTGATGATGTTTTGGATTTCCTCAGGTTCTGTTCTTATGTCTCCCTTTTTATTTCTGATTTTATTAATTAAGTTACTGTCTCTGTGTCCTCTAGTTAGTCTGGCTAAGGATTTATCTATCTTGTTGATTTTCTCAAAGAACCAGCTCCTGGTTTAGTTGATATTTGTATAGTTCTTTTTGTTTCCACTTGGTTGATTTCAGGCCTAATTTTGATTATTTCCTGCCCTCTACTCCTCTTAGGTGAATTTGCTTCCTTTTGTTCTAGAGCTCTTAGGTGTGCTGTCAAGCTGCTAGTGTATGCTTTCTCTAGTTTCTTTTTGGCAGCCCTCAGAACTATGAGTTTTCCTCTTAGAAATTCTTTCATTGTGTCCCATAAGTGTGGGTATGTTGTGGCTTCATTTTCATTAAACTCTAAACAGTCTTTAATTTCTTTCTTTATTTCATCCTTAACCAAGTTTTCATTGAGTAGAGTGTTGTCAGCTTCCATGTGAATGTTGGCTTTCCATTATTTATGCTGTTATTGAAGATCAGCCTTAATCCATGATGATCTGATAGGATGCTTAGGATAATTTCAGTATTTTTGTATCTGTTGAGGCCTGTTTTGTGATCAATTATATGATCAATTTTGGAGAAGGTACCATAAGGTGCTGAGAAGAGGGTATATCCTTTTGTTTTAGGATAAAATGTTCTGTAGCTATCTGTTAAATCCATTTGTTTCATAACTTCTGTTAGTTCCAATGTGTCTCTGTTTAGTTTCTGTTTCCAGGATCTGTCCATTGATGAGAGTGGGGTGTTGAAGTCTCCCACTATTAGGTGCAATGTGTGCTTTGAGCTTTACTAGAGTTTCCTTAATGAATGTGGATGACCTTGCATTTGGAGCATAAATATTCAGAACTGAGAGTTCATCTTGGCAGATTTTTCCTTTGATGAGTATGAAGTGCCTCTCCTTGTCTTTTTNTATAACTTTGGGTTGGAAGTCGATTTTATTCGATATTAGTATGTCTACTCTAGCTTGTTTCTTCAGACCATTTGCTTGGAAAATTGTTTTCCATCCTTTCACTCTGAGGTAGTGTCTGTCTTTGTCCCTGAGGTGGGTTTCCTGTATGCAGCAAAATGTTGGGCCCTGTTTATGTAGCCAGTCTATTAGTGTATGTCTTTTTATTGGGGAATTGAATCCATTGATATTAAGAGATATTAAGGAAAAGTAATTGTTGCTTCCTGTTATTTTTGTTGTTAGAGTTGGGATTCTGTTCTTGAGGTTACCTTCTTTTAGGTTTGTTGAAGAATTACTTTCTTGATTTTTCTGTGGCATAATTTCCTCCTTGTGTTGGAGTTTTCCCTTTATTATCCTTTGAAGGGTTGGATTCGTAGATAGATTGTGTGAATTTGGTTTTATCATGGAATACTTTGGTTTCTCTATCTATGATAATTGAGAGTTTTGCTGGGTATAGNAGCCTGGGCTGTCATTTGTGTTCTCTTAGGATCTGCATAACATCTGTCCAGGATCTTCTGGATTTCATAATCTCTGGTGAGAAGCCTGGTGTAATTCTAATAAGTCTGCATTTATATGTTACTTGAGCTTTTTCCCTTACTGCTTTTAATATTCAATCCTTATTTAGTGCATTTGTTGTTCTGATTATTATGTGTCAGAAGGAATTTCTTTTCTGGTTCATTCTATTTGGAGTTCTGTAGGCTTCTTGTATATTCATGGGCATCTCTCTCTTTCAGTTAGAGAAGTTTTCTTCAATAATTTTGTTGAAAATATTTACTGGCCCTTTAAGTTGAAAATCTTCATTCTCATCTATACCTATTATCCTTAGGTTTGATTTTTCTCATTGTGTCCTGGATTTCTTGGATGTTTTGAGTTAAGAGGATCTTTTTGCATTTTGCATTTTCTTTGATTGTTGTGTCCATGTTCCGTATGGAATCTTCTGCACCTGAAATTCTTTCTTCCATCTCTTGTATTCTGTTGCTGATGCTCACATCTATGGTTCCTGTTCTCTTTCCTAGGATTTCTATCTCCAGAGTTGTATTCCTTTATTGTTTCTACTTCCATTTTTAGATCTTGGATGGTTTTGTTCAATTCCATAACCTTTGTGGTTATGTTTCCCTGTAAATCTTTAAGGGACTTTTGTGTTTCCTCTTTAAGTACTTCTACCTGTTTAGCAGTGTTTTCTTCTAATTCTTTGAGGGATTTTTGTGCTTCCTCTTTAAGTCCTTCTATCTGTTTATGTGTTCTCCTGTATTTCTTTAAATGAGTTATTAATGCCTTTCTTAGAATCCTCTGCCAGTATCATGGGATGTGATTTTAAATCCGAATCTTGCTTTTTGTGTGTGTTGGGGTATCCAGGACTTGCAGAGGTGGGCATGCTGGGTTCTGATAATGTTGAGTGGTCTTGGTTTCTATTAGTAAGATTCTTACATTTGCCATTCGCCATTAGATGTTCTAGCTGTCTCTAGCTGAAGCTTGTTCCTCCTATGATTCTGTCAGTCTCTGTCAGCACTCCTGGAGTCCAACTCTCTCCTAAGTCCCAGGGTCAGAGCCCTCCCTGGAGGCCAACTCTCTCCTGAGTCCCAGGGTAAGAGCCCTCTCTGGAGGCCAACTCTACTCAGTGATCCTAAGATCCTGGGTGTGCTAGGGCACCTGTGATATGGAGAGCCGTCTGGGGACCATGGGACCGTCCACCGAGTTTGCGCACAAGGTAGCACAGGGTTGGCGCCAACCTGAACAAACCCCAGCTGCTGGTTGGGCAGGTTTCCTGTGACCCTGTTCCTGCTGGCATAAGACCCTCCAGGTGGTTTTGGAATGGATGTTGAGTTCCATTCACCAGTGATCCCAAAATCCTGGGTGTGCTGGGGCACCTGCTGTGTGGAGAATCCTCTGGGGACCTTGGGACCATCCACCAAGTTCATGCCCAAGGTGGCATGGGGCTAGCACCAATCAGAATGATCCAAATAGCCATTTTCTTATGGACATATGTTGACAAGAGTTTCTATGTATTGGTAGAAAATTTTGTCATTGTAGGAAAATGACAGGTTTGATATATATTAATGATAAGTAATATTTATCAAGTCGACAAACATATATTGGTATATAATACATGTATAAATGCTTCAAATTATGTTTACACATCTATACATAAAACCAAGAACTAATAATACTGGGTTCCTAATAAATACCTACTTGCTGCTGGTTGAAAATATAGACTTTGATATACATTAATCAAAAAATTTTATAGAATATATTTTCATTGCTTGAGATGTGGCATCTATTTCTTCTTTAATGAGATAATTAGAACCTACATAACCTTCTTCAACTACTATATACTAGATGTATAGGTTAATTTAAACTGTGAGATAGAGTAGAGGGGTTTTTTTAAGTATGTAAGAAGTTCTAACAATCAACAAGAAGGATAACTGCATGCACATACACAAACAGATTAACCCATACATTTTTCTAAAAATAAATATAAATGGGAGCTAGTGGGCAAGAGTGCTGTGAGAGCACAAGAACCTGAGCTGAAGTTACCAGTACCCACCTGAAAAGGCAGACATGACTGTGCTTTCCTATAACAGCAGCACTGTGGGAGGCGAAGACAGCAGAAGTCATGGGGCTTGCTGCCTGCCAGGCTAGCTCCAGTTAGAGACCCTGTCTTATGGGAATAAAGCACAGTAGGACAGAACCTCCTCTAACCTCAGTGTTCACAGAATAAATGCATAAACAAATACAGAAATGACAAATGTAAAAAAGCTTCAAGATTTAAAATTTGGAAAAAAAGATTCTTACTATTTGACTGCATAAAGCCATTCCTGGGAAGTTATTATGAGAAAATAATCAGAAATGCTGATTAAAGAGTTATGGTCAAAAATTCTGATCAAAGAGTCACTTATAATGATAAAAATTGGGAGGAACTAAATTATTAAGTAATAGAGAAATAAATTATGTAACATTCTTATAGTGGAATATCTAGCAATCATTAAGAATAACATTTTGAAAGCTATTTAACAGAGTGTGGACAGATCAAAGACAATACGGTACAGAACAATACAGTGAGATTCCATTGCCTGTAACTTGTACAGTGAGAAAACAGCTGGTTGTTTCCTCCTTTATTTTATAATAAAAACTTGTTTTTATTCTTTAAAACCCAAAATAGAAATAAAAGATGATCCTGTCTTATTCCTAGTAGGACCAAGACTCAAAGACCAAGCAAGTCAGGTCTTTATTTCCTCCGAGAGTGAAAATGACTGACTTCAAAAACTCACCAGAATGCTGTAAGCTCCCATTTCAAAGAAATTGTGTGGTGCTTGTGATGGATAAATTTAAAGAGACAGCCAGTATTATTCTCATCTGTGATGTATCATTTCTACCTCTGATATGATCTTTTTTTAAAAAAAAAAAAAGTCCCACTTCCTTTTTTATTTTAACTCCTACAACTGTACAGACAACACCCAGTAATGAAAAGAGCCTTAAGATTATACTTCAGCCCTCGCACATTTACTAACCACAGATCATAGTCTTCTGCTTTTGAAACAATAAATTATTCATATGAAAGGAATCCCAAATTATTAAAAGCCATTGGATGAATCTCTGGCCTTACTTGACAGTCCCCAGGTTGAGTGTCAGTCTGAGAAATAGTGTGGTCAACGATAATATGGACAAGACCAGACCAGCCACTCCTGCTGCCCACAGACTTGCTTGGATCTGAAATGGGGTAAACCACATAACTGATAAGAAAGGAAGTCGTGTCTATTCTGGAGCTATCCGAAGCAACAGCCCTTCCTCCTTCTGGGCACACACTCCATTTGTTCTTCACAGCTAACTAATCCTTTTCAGCTTTCGACAAAACCCTGTTTCTAGAACCAGTGAGAGACTCTGGTTGATTTATCATAAACTAAATCCCAGGATATGGAGAATAAAGAACAAACATTACAATGTGGCACAGAAAACACAGGCAGGCAGTGAGTGGTACATGCTTGCAATCTCAGCACTTCAAAGACTGAGGGAGGAGGACTGAGTGTATAAGCCTAGCCTGGGCTGTGCAGTGAGATCCTGCCAAAAGAAGGGAGGAAAGGGAGAGAGGGAGGGAGGGAGGGAGGGAGGGGAAAAACAAGAAAAATTATAGTATAGGAAAGATTGTATTTATTCTGCCCAACTTTATATTATAAATAAAATTTTGTCACATTATACAAACTTCAAAGAAAAGTGAAAGCAAACCCGTAATTGGAATGTGATTCTAGCTAAACCTACTCAGCCTTTCTCCTTTGAAGTCACCGTCTCACCTGCTCTCAGCATTTCTTCCCTTTGGAAAAGCACATCTTCGCTCAGCTTGGAGCAAAACATGCTAATTTGATCATGCTGATTCCTTTTAATGCAAAGAGTGAATTGTTTTTAGACCACTGGTGATTAATGTAGGTATTGATTAGTTGATCAATAAGGCCACAGTGTCTAATTATTGATAATCCCTCTCCAAATGAAAGATCGAGTGTAGTGAGTCCTAGTTACAGAGTTCAAAATATAAAGTGATTCAATGTGATGCCCAGTAATTGAAAGTCAAACTAATCCCATAAATTAAATCACAACAATCCATAACATTTACCTGATAAATCCTCCCAAAGCTTTGTTTAACTTTCACTCCTCTGCCCACCCCCCTTTCCAAGAGCCTTTGAAACTCTTAAAACACATAACTTGTTAAGGGAAGTTAAAAATCATTTTAAAGTGATTTATCGTTATGAAGAATGGGCCTCCGTGATGCCAACCCTGATGATGATTGTACATCTAAAAGAATGGCTACATCTCTGTATCACATCATAGAAAACTCATAGCGCCAAGCTCGTCCCTGTTTCTTAGACTCACAGACTTGAAAAGAGTCTCAGAGATCATGTAATTCACGCATTTGCCCACCAACAGATAAGCTAAAGGATCTGATGATTGCGGTGTCGCCAGCTAGAGGATAAGTCAGAGCAGAGGATGCAGACCCACACCTCCTGCAGTTATGACCTGTTGTATACAGAGCACGTAAGCATCATTTTACACAGATATTAAACGTTTACTTAAATAGCCGACGTTAGGATGTACCATAAAAGTGAAGGTTTTGTTGTTGTTGTTGTTTAATACACTGAGACAAATCTTGGCTTGAATTTTCACAGGTGATGTGAATGTAAGGTGGGAAGACCTTGCTAATGAAGGTAGCTAAATCTTTTTGCACTTAAGGATAACTCAGTTTTCTTTGTGTTCGGGATCTCCCCCAGGACATTTCTGTGTCCCCATGCCAGGGGGCAGCCAAGCAGGCAGACTAAAGTGCAGCCTGCTCCCGGGGGACCACTGCTAAGGCAGAGCTTTCTCTACCTAAAATTCTATATAGCCTCCTTTTCCCTTCTGAAATTTGATTTTGACATAAAATAATGTACTGTGTGTGTGTGTGTGTGTGTGTGTGTGTGTGTGTACACATGTGTGCCCACTGGATGTCATGTATGTGGAAGTTAGAGGATAACTTGCTAGTGTCAGTTATTTCCTTCCACTATGGGTCCTGAGGATGGCAGTCACATGGACAGTCTTGACAGCAAACACCTTTACCTGTTGATCTCTCTTGCCAGCACTGTCTGCTAAACTTTAAGCCAAAGCCCAAATGAATGAGGACAGGAACCCCAGGGAATGCAGACTATATCATCTTGCCTTTGTTCCTTAAACCCCACTCCCCATAATGACATGTCTTCTACATTCTCCTCCTCCCTGGTAAGGAAAGAGCATCTCTCCCAACCTCTTCTGTTGCTCTGCACCATGGCTCATACTGAAACTGTTGTACATAGATCCATCAAACCTCCCTCTCATGAACAGGGAGCTCCATAAAGTAAAATGTAAAACTCTTGCTTTCTTTTTAACATCCAAGCTTCTCATCTTTGGGCTTCCATTTCTAAATGGAGAACCCTGTGTCAATCCCAACTTGAGTTTAAAACATGTTCAGAAATTGTCTCAAGTTTGGTTTTAGATTAAAAATAAATAGATAAATAAATAAATTTTTTTTAAAAAGCAGCTGCTTGAAGTCAGCTAAGAAAAACTAAGGGATTCCAGACTTGAAATAACAGGATCCCGAAGTGAACACAACTGACATGAACTCGCTTCATCCCTGCCAGGCATCCACAGACCTGTAAGAGATCTCTGTGGAAGGCCAGAAAAGCTGACAGCCTAGAGCCTGTGTTAGAAGGGACTGATGCCTAAGTTCAGCAAAAACTCATCCTGAACTCTGGCTTTGCACGCACAGAAGTTAGCTTTAGGTAGATTTTAGGCATAAATGAAAAAATAAGAACTACAAAGCTTCTAAAAGATTATTTAAGAGAATACTTTGCTGATCTTGGGGTAGGTAATGTATGCTTAGACAAAATATAAAAATATAAATCATAAAGGAGAAGACTGATAAATAAGAACTCTACAACTAAGAACTTGGAGTAGGGCGACACAGATGGCTCAGTGGGTAAGAGCTTGCTCTGCAGGAATGATCTCAGCACTCACATAGAATAAAGCACACATCTGTGGGGCTGAGACAGGCAGACTACTGGGACTTGCTGGTCACCTGCCCAGCTCCAGATTCAGCAAGAGCTCTTGTCTCAAAGGAAAAAGGTGAAAGAAGGCTAAAACAGGACATACAATGTCCCCCTCTGGCTTTCATGCTCTCTCTCTCTCTCTCTCTCTCTCTCTCTCTCTCTCTCTCTCTCTCTCTCACACACACACACACACACACACACCAAAACTAGGGATTTTGTGACAAACATTATTAAAGTAAAAGTGAAACTCAATATTTATGAAAAAGGTTATAATCTATTAAGTCAGCAAGAAAAAGCAACAAAGCAACTTTGATTGGCAAGGAACATAATCAACCACTTAAGTAAGCATTTGACAAAAACAAAACATATATCCAACCAATAAGTATATGAAAGGTTGGTGGGTTATGAACATCATTCATCAGTGGGAAAATGCAAATTAAAGCCACCCTAAGATCCAGTACATTCTGTATGCAACTACATAGATGTAATTGAAAATGCACAGTAGCAAGAATTGGTACCTATAGTTTTCTCTCCCTGAATTGAAAAATAAGTGTTGACATATTTATAAAGTGTAATGTTCATTGATGAAATTGAACAAGCTAATACTGTACACAATAACATGAAGACGTCTTATAAACCTAATTTGAAGAGAAAGAATACAGATAAATTGTCCACATACCATGTGCGTCATTTTGGTTGGAGACAGGAGTCTGTGGTGATGGGAGGGAGACTGGGCGGCACAGAGTCTGTGGGGCCCCGGCTTTGCTCCTCTTTGAGACTCCACAGTGCCTGCCTTTGTATCCAGAGTGCAAAACACACCATAACAACCACACGGGAGCCCGGGACTTATATTACTTTCTGTCAGTATTTTACATTCTATTTTTAAAGTTTACTTTTTGAAGAGAGCCTATCTTTTAAGACAATTATCTTAATACAGATCAGAAGTCCTATTTTAGAATTCAAAAGCTAAATGTTGAACATCTCTTCTCTCTTTTCATTCTATTATGAGAGTCCTGAGCTTCCCCCAAAGCACTAGATGCCTCTGGCTGGATAGGAGACGAATCATGTAAAAGGAAATAGAAAAAAGGAAGCAAGGATTAATATATTTCAAAAATGCTATCTTTGCTACACTTCTCATGCTGCCTAGAATCAAAAGAACAAAAATAGATGTAAATTAAAACTGTGATATAATTCTTCAAGATAATGGCAAAAACTATCTTTGAGAAGAGAGGCTTTGTGCAAACGATACTGTATAGAAAATGACATTCTATATGATGGTGGTCTATGAGTTCTGGATAAAACTTTGGGGCAAGGTTAAAAAGTGCATACTATGTGACCCAGCAATGCCCTTGCTTGCAATCCAATATACTGTAAGTAGATCTGTGGGGATTTATCTACAAGTTTTTTCTTTGAAATTTTACTTAATTTTTAAAGAACTGTAGGAGAAAGGTGACCAATAGTAGAGAAATGATAGTACATTCATGAAGAAAATTATAAACATATAGAAAACTATAGAACCGGGGACAGGGCTCAGTTGGTAAAGTGCTTGTCACACAAACATGAAGGCCTAAATCCCATCCCTGACATCAATTTAAAAATCCAGGTACATACATAATCCCATTGGGAGGCAAAGAGGATCTCTGGGCCTTACTGGCCCACCAGTTGAGTTGAATCTGTGACTCCAGAGAGTCATGAGGGAAAGAAAACATGAGGAGCAACTGAGGAAGACACACAACACGTGACTTCCACACATACACAAAAGAACAAGCTCATGTCTCATTTTTAATTGACAATTATTATGCATATTTGTGGGCTATAATGTGATGGGCTGGTGTGTGGACACATGTAGAATGCTTATAATATAATATATATAATATAATGCTTATAATAAGCTAATACTCATTGTCTCGTATACTTGTACGCAGTGAGCATGTTTTATTCATTTAAAAGCATACAATCTACTTCATTAACTGTGGTCAGCTTTTTATTCAACAGCTCTTGAAGTCTTACTCACAGCAACTAGAACTTTGTGCTTTTTGGTTAACTTCTCTCCATTGTCTACCCCTCTACCATCAAGCTCTGCTAAAACTTTCTGTTCTCTATTTATGCAAATTCACCTTCTCTAGAATGCACATATAAGTGAAATCACATGGTATTAGTCTTTCTATACCTAGTTAATTTTACTTACCATAATAACCTAAGTATTTTCATGTTGGCACAATGACATAATTTCCTTCTTTTTAAATGCTAAATTTAGTAACTTATTGGGTGTATGTACGCACACTATATTTTCTTTATCGAGTCACCTGTTGATGCAAGTAGGTTAATTCCACTTGCTAACTATTGTGACTGCATAGACAAATGTTCCTTTGGATGGGAAAAAGAAGACCTTACAGTATTCTATCTTGTGATACACACTGGAGGAAAGTCCAGAAGGGCAAACTTCAGAGAAGACTTGACTCGGGATGACAGAACCACTTATGCATTGATTAATATTTACTCTACCACTGGGCCGGGCATCGGGAATGTGTGAATGCACATCAATAAACATATCCTCTGCCATTACTGAGACTAAATCTGGGAGGAAGCATCACTCATTTTATTTCATGGGAAAAGAAACTAAGCAATAACAGACCTGTTATTTGTTTAAAGCACTCATAGTCAAGGAGGAGGAGAGGGAGGAGGAGGAAGGGGAGAAAAGAAAACAAAAGCTGCTAAGTTTTCCATCTATTTGAGGACATTTTCTATGGCCTTCTGCTCAGCAAAGGGGAAAGAGATTTTCGCCTCCTATCACCAGCCGCACCTCACTAGAGGTGGAAATCGGATTTTAAATTGCTGAATTGTTTCTAAGAGCCCAGAGTGTGGTGGTGTCATTTCTATAGAGTGTGGTGGTGTCATTTCTATTTGAGTTAGGGGTTGTTTTCTATCCCAGGGCAAGCTACAAGGCAGAAAAGGCAGAGAAGCATCCTAATTAAAAGGAGCATCTTCAGAGTGAGTGTCACATTTGCTCTTTCTACTTACTGTCACTCAGGGCGCCATCTCTCCACCTTCAGGGGCGCCAGAATCATAACAGAGATAAGGGCAGAGAGATGCGGGGAACAGCTTTCCTGGATTTGAATCTCCGATCAACCTTATGGCCTAGAGTCTGTTACTTAATACCTGAACCCCAGTTTCCTCTTCCCAAAACTAGAAGGAATAGCAATAAATATGCCATCGTGAGGATTAAAGTGGAGGCTTTAGGCTCCTGTGATGGGCCTGCCTGGGGAACAGTGTTCAAACATTGTTGATTATCACTGCATTCTAGACACCGAAGAGCTCCTTTCTTTTTTTTTTTTTTTTATTATTATTTTCTTTATTTACATTTCAAATGCTGTCCCAAAAGTTTCCTATACCCCTCCCCCCAACCTCTGCTCCCCTACCCACACAGTTGGGAAAGTGCTTGTCTTGCAATCTCTGAGTTTGGTCTCTAGAACTTAAAACATTGCGAGTGGTGATAATACACACATAACTCCCGGGCTTGAGAGATAGGGACAGGTAAATCTCTGGGGCTTCCAAGCCAGAAAGAAACTCTGATTTCAGACAACGAGGAGGGAAGCTGATGAGAGGGCTTAGAAAGTAAATGCACTGGACAACTTTAATTCAGGCCCTGGTATCACATGGTGGAAATAGAGAGAGAGAGCTTACTGGGCGAGATCGTAAGCTGACCTCTGACTTACACACACACATACACACGTGCACACACACACAGAGTGCCATTAACACACATACCCCTATATTCACAAAAATAAATGAAATAATGTTTTTAAAAAATCAAATTCCTAAGGAACATTGTGACCTCTTCATGCAAGTGCAGTCGTGTGTGTATGTACACATATATACAAACATATACACAAAAGAAATTTATAAAGAGTTTCTATAAATGTCCTAAGTTACAGCAATAGACCCAAAGGAATAATAATAATAATAATAATATCAGATCTTTCTGGGAAAATTGAGCAAAAAATTCTCTGACTTACTTTTCCACTTAGATAGAAAACATGGATTATTAAAACATTGCTTTTCACATCAAATGAAATCACTTTTTCAAAATATATGTCATTTTCTGTACTTCATCTTTGTCGCTAGAGTGTCCGCGTCCTGTATCTCAGACCGCTTAGCACCCACTTTAGCCCAGACTTTCCTAGAATCCATTGATTGTGGCTCCAGAAGGGCAGAATAACACAAAGATGGCTTAGGAGCAATGTAGACATGGAAGAGGTCATGTTCGACAATTATTTTTGCCCTGCCAGTCTCCGAGCTCATGGATTATTTACATAGCACTTTACAATTGCAGGATCAGATCATGTAATTCTCTCTCCATCTTTCATGGTTGGTTAGATAACTCCAGTTACAGCCTCAGTCATTTAAGTCACAGCAACTCCGTATGCCCAGGTGCGGGGCAGTATGGGGCTGGGATACTGGAAGATTGCGACACAAAATCTATTGTCTCTGCCTTCATTGTAGCCAAACTGCACACTTACTACTTTCATCACTAAGCTGTTCCTTTCTTCTGGACTGAGCCCATCGTCACACAGTCATAGCTGCCATCATAGAAGGAAGCCAGAGAGGACGGGGAAGGAAAAGGGAATCTTGCAATCCTTTATCTCCCGTAAGTTGTTCTCCATCTCTTTGTTGTTCTTGCTTCTGCTTACAGGAATCTGAGAGAAGGAGGTAAGGCCTCTGGGTGATCCACTTAGTGGTCTTTCATCAGCTCCTCAAAGTAAAGTGACTTTTAGCTTCTTTCAAACTAAGAAGTTACAGTGGAGACTTTTGTGGAGACAGTCAGAAGACAAGAATCCCAGATCAGAGAGCTAAAAGAATCCTTCCCTTCTGGTCTGTCTCTGGTCAGCTCTGCTTCCCATATCCTCACTTCCCCCACCTCATTCAAAGCAATGTGACCAGCTCTCATTCATGTAACATTTCAATCATTTAACAACTACCTTTTTCTTGGAAGGCTTTCTGACACATGGTCTCTAATTTCTCTCAAAATTCATTGCCCATAAGTTTAGTTTAGTTTAGTTTAGTTTTGTTTAATGTTTAGTTTAGTTTAGTTTTGTTTAATGTTTAGTTTAGTGTAGTGTAGTTTGGTTTAATGTTTAGTTTAGTTCTTTAGTTTATTTCAGGCAGCATCTTTGGCCCTGGCAAGCCTACAAGCCTAAGACTTGCTATATAGCTGAAAATAACTTTGGGGTTCTTTCTTTCTTTCTTTCTTTTGTTTGTTTGTTTGTTTGGTTGGTTGGTTGGTTTTGGGCTTTTTTTTTTTTTTTTTTTTTGAGACAGGGTTTCTCTGTGTAGCCCTGGCCATCCTGGAACTCACTCTGTAGACCAGGCTGGCCTCAAACTTAGAAATCCACCTGCCTCTGCCTCCCAAGTGCTGGGATTAAAGGCATGCACCACCACTGCCCGGCAACCTTGGATTTCTAATCCCTCTGCCTCTGCATTCCGAGTTCTGAGATTACAGGTAAGTACTGCTACACCTATTTTATGTACTGCTGTGGATTGAACCAAGGGCTCCATGCCTGCTAGGCAGCCAGTCTACTAACTGAGCTATATCCCCAGCTTCACTCCATGGCCTCCTCTTCCTTTCCTTTCCTTTCCTTTCCTTTCCTTTCCTTTCCTTTCCTTTCCTTTCCTTTCCTTTCCTTTCCTTTCCTTTCCTTTCCTTCCCTTCCCTTCCCTTTCCTTTCCTTTTCTTTTTTCCTCTTTCTTCTTTTGTCTCTAACATTAAGGCTACCTGAGTTCCTACCTCATGAATCCCTCTAAATAGCATGTGGCACCACATATAAACTGACGATCTCAGATTTAAAGCTCCAGTCCTGACTTTGCCTCTAGCCTGCCACTGCCTACATAAGACCTTCATCTGATTCCTACCATCACCTGACCCAGTTCCTTTGTCATGCTTCTTTCTGTTCAGTAAATGGTGCACACAGGGTCTTAAAACCTTGACATTATGCATACAGGATCATTATCATCATCTCGATTTTTCTCTCTCAAACCTCTTGCCCAAGTTATCTTCCGGTTTTCCTCTTTCCTTTTGCAGCTGTATCCCATATCCAATCATGTCTCAGGGTCCATTGTTCCATCTTAACACAAGCCACCATCATTTTCCCACAGGTCATCCCATAACCTTACCTACTATCTTCATCTCCATTCTTGCCAATATGCCACAATGTAATTAGTTATAAATGTTAATTGAATTCTAACTCCTCTCCTTAGAATAATCAAATGCTTCCAATTATACTTATATAAAGCTGGAACTTGTACCATGATCTACAAATACAATGTCACATAGATGTCCCCTCCCTGCCTTCTCTGCAGGGGCCTTCTTCTACCATATACATATTAAGCTCCATTACAAGCCTTTGCATGTAATGATCTTTCTGAATTGGGTGTTTTTCTCTGACATTTGTGTGGTTGGCTTTTCCTAGACATTTGGTCATAAAACGGCATCACATTCAACCCCCCAAAAGGACTTCCAATCCACGTCACAGCCCACTTGTACCTAGGTCACTCTCGGTCACATCACCTTGTTGACGTTGTTTTCATCACAGTCTGGTTCAAGGATTTGTTTATTTCTTCCTTGACTTACCACTAACACATTAAGTTCTTCTTTGCCTTTCTGTCTTAAGTAACACTTGCTGTATAAATTTATTAAAAGGATGAACATATAATTCTCTGAAGAACTGTGGAACATTCAAGTAGGAGGCTGAAATTTCATTTGAAAGATGGCTCTTTGTCCCGTGGGAAAGATGATCAGAGAAAAAGATATGAATATGTTTGAGGAATCTGTTCACTCCTGACTCCCCTAAGCTCAGACTGTCAAGAGGGGAAACAGCTTCCCTTGGTGCTCTGCTTGAGGATGCAAGTTTCCTAGGCGGACATGACCCTTAGATCCTGGATCTGTGCTGGCTTAGGGGTTGCACAGTTAGCCAAGAACCACATGCAAGGTGCTGCCATGCAGAAATCTGTCTGACTACAACTCTTAGACCCTTCAAATACATCACCATTGCAACCCCACATGCTTCTTCAAGATTCTTGCCCTCCTCTCTGCTCTCCAGTATCAGTAGCTCCTATCAGACATGCTTCTCACCTAGATTAGTGCATGGCCAAACTCTCTGACCAGACTTTCTGTGACTGAACCAAAAGGGTCTGTGCATGAGTCTGGGCCCTGAGAGAAAGAACTGTCTTACACATAAACTAACCAGTTTTTGGTCGCTGGGAAATCACCAAGTTATTGATTGGTTCTCTCTCCAGAGACAAAAATAAAACAGTCAGAGCTGAAAGAAGTTCCAAGAAGTTCAGTGCCCCAGAGTCCACCTTCTGTTTTTTCCATAGCTTCGGGTAACAGTTGGCAAATGAAAGTGAGACTCTGCATGATCAGGAAGGATTGCTGGATGTACTGGCTGGTTGTGTGTGTCAACTTGACACAGGCTGGAGTTATCACAGAGAAAGGAGCTTCAGTTGGGGAAGTGCCTCCATGAGATCCAGCTATAAGGCATTTTCTCAATTAGTGATCAAGGGGGGAGGGCCCCTTGTGGGTGGGACCATCCCTGGGCTGGTAGTCTTGGGTTCTATAAGAAAGCAACCTGAGCAAACCAGGGGAAGCAAGCCAGTAAAGAACATCCCTCCATGGCCTCTGCATCAGCTCCTGCTTCCTGACCTGCTTAAGTTTCAGTCCTGACATCCTTTAGTGATGAGCAGCAGTGAGGAAATGTAAACTGAATAAACCCTTTCCTCTCCAACTTGCTTCATGGTCATGATGTTTGTGCAGGAATAGAAACCCTGACTAAGATAATGGGCATGAGGAAAGACAGAGCCTGTTGGTCACATTGTTCCTCCTGCCTTCCCCTTCCCTCTCTTCAGTGATCAAGCAATAAATGTATCAGGGAAGAAAGCTATGCTGAAAAAAGAAGGAAGTTATTATTACAATTCTGTATGTGCCACCCACTCTCTTTCTCATTCTAACACACCCAAATACAGTGTGTGGTTAATTTCTATATGAAAATATGCATCTTACAAAGGCCATCAACTCTCCCAACACACCTTTCCACTTATGATATGAGCACTAAGGATTTCACATAAATTTACACATACCCATTTACATTCAGTAGGTGTTCAATAAGGACTTGCATAGAGTGATTAAAAAAAAAAAAAAAAACTATTCGGGAAACCTAACAGAAGCTCTTCTGTTGGAGTAGACTGACAAAACCACATCTTCCATAATTATTTGTTTCAGAGTGAAGCATTTTTAATAGACAAACTCACTGAATCAATTAAAAGTTGGCACTGATTGATTGGCCTCTTGTTAGGATAGTCAATTCCTTCCAACAACATTTTCCTGTAGTCTCCAGCTCGATAACCTTACTCCTCACATTTTAAACACTATGGCCAGATACTTTTAAAGACATAGAATGAGGCTCAAGAAGAGGAAGTTTCTCCTAATTTCCCACAGTCGTGGCATCCTGGGTCCAGTGAAACAGGGAAGGTCAAGGTAAACCAGAACACACGATCTGAAAGCTTGCATTTGCACCTTCATGCCGTGTTTCAACTCACTCGACTTTAGAAAAGCAATAACTGCCAAAAAGCCAAAAAGGGTTTCTTTTTCTGGCAGTTACTTGTTGAAAGCATTGACAAATACTTCTGAATAATTTAAGTCAGAAGTTCCAGGCTAAGGGAGAGACGAGCTTGTTTTATATACACTTGTAGGAAAACACAGAACGCATCCTATCTGAAAATATTAAATTGGATGGGACATGGATTTATTCATGAATTGGAGGGTAAATCTTTAAGCTTTTAAAGCTAATATCATAGAGCATAGTCAGAAAACAACTGTTGGCATAATAAAAATCCAAAACTAAGTTGCAACCAGTAAAACATTTTTATGAATGACTTCATACTTAATAAGGATCAAAAAATCTAATAGTTACTAAGCAACATCTTTTATTCAACAAACATTATCAAATTCTTTTCCTGTATCAGACAATACCCTAGCATTGTATTGATTTTTATACTACATGCTAAACCGTTCTCTCTCTTGATATTGTTATTATTTCTGCTCTATAATCAAATAAACACAGGCTTGAAACATTCAAATTCCAAGTCAGTAAATAAGAAATGGAGGCCATTCATTCACAGCCCACAAATTCCTGTGGAATTGGATCTCTTGCTTAAAACTATGTAACTACAAAGTCTGAAAATAAAATCTTCACCAGATTCTATGTCTCAGTAATATAGATTTTCCATGTTCCTTTCAACCAATCAAAGCCCAACAGTTCCACAAAAACCACAACCTTTCACAACATGCTTCCTTAGCGTGTCCCTTTCTTGGAGAGACATGTCATTTCGGGCAGCCTCATGTGATGAAAGAGATAATGGGCTTCTCTGGGAGGTAATAAAAACAAAATCATTACTTTGACAGTAAGTAAAATAGAAATTGAAACTTTTTTAAGGAAAAAAAAAAGATTTTCTGACTTCACAGATGAGCTATAAAGAAACTGTAGGTTTTAAATCTTGGTATTACCTTGCCTGCTGTTTAAAATATAACATGCCAACTCATGAAGTGCACTGGGCTCATATTAACATGTTAAAAAGTTCAAATTCTATTTGAAAACTTGGACTTTTTTATATAGGATCAAAACACAAAAGGAGTTAAAGAAAGGGTCCTCCAGTTTGGATGGGTTCTCTAACACAAGACAGAGGAGTAGGGTAAGGGTGGGGAGAGCCCTAGTCTCAGGAACTCAAAGGGTGCCTAGGGCTTTGTGATGAACATCAGTGAGGAAAGATCACTCATTTGATGCAGAAAACCAGGGAGGTGGTACCTCCTTATTGTTTGGGTCTTACTTATTGTTTGGTTTATGGATGCTGGGGGGTAAAGATTAAACAGACTAAGAGGGAAGATCTGAGGGGAGAGGATAGGCCCACATGGAGAAAAGAGTGAAAATGAGGCGTAAATAGCTTAAAGTCTGTTCAAAAGAGGAGTAGGGTAAACGTGCACAGGGACAGAGCAGGTAGCAATCCCCATTTTGAAGTGTGCAAAGAGAGGGAAGAATCTGAGATTTAGATCTCAGCTAAGAGGTAAGCCACTCAAAGATACTTATGATGGACTAGGAAAACTCAAGACTCCTGAGCTCAGACAGAAGACTCTACATCACAACACAATGAGCACCAGGAGCTTTGGAGTATCTGTGCTGTTGTCCCTTTTCTCCGATGCTCCTCAGGCAATGTGATGAGCATCATCATTGTCTGCATATGCAGGGAGTTATGCTATGGGAAAGGAACCCAAGCCTAGGAAACATGAATTCTGTAGAATGACAAAGAACCTGCTAGCCTTTTGCTCTAGAGTGAAGAAGCATTAGCTCTGTTTTCTAAAGTTGCTCATCACACAAAAAATGTTGAAGATCATTTGATAGTCAGATCCTCTCAATATATATATATATATATATATATATATATATATATATATATTTTTTTTTTTTTTTCCTGAATGACACTACATCTAATTCCTCAGTTGTAAGCATAAGAAAAAGAGAACTGAATATATTCCTGGATGACGCTATATCTAATTCCTCAGTTGTAAGCATAAGAAAAAGAGAACTATGAATATATTCCTGGATGACGCTATATCTAATTCCTCAGTTGTAAGCATAAGAAAAAGAGAACTATGATTCACCCATAATGCTGCTCTAAAAAGCTAGACATAAAAGGTGGGAAAAAACTGCCTGTGTTGGGCTCTCTAAAAGCAGACTTTAAACAAATATTCATGTGCAAAACATTTGCTATAAACATTATTTGAGGATAATCTGATAAATGAATAAAATAACCAAGGCACGGTGGAAATTCAGCCTAATTCTAAATGAAAGTTCTGAAATATAGACAATGCTTCAGAATCGTTCTAACTTAAGGAAAGGGCTCTGAACTCCCACCCCATCCCTGGTAGAAGTTAGCTTAAACGCACATGAAGGTAGTAAGGGCTATGGGGACCAAAAGTACCCAGAAGCCAGGACAAAGTCTTCCAGAAATGCTTAGATGCAGAGAGGACTAAGGGCACAGAACAGTGACACTCACATTGCATACAGCCTCCTGTCACAGCTTCTTGCAGATAATGATGTGGTCAACCTTTCTGGAGAAAACACAAGAGGTTGATTAGCAGAATGAGGGAAAGCCCAACGCCTGACTGATGTAAGCTCACAATTCATATGCATGGTCTTCCTCCTCTACTACCCATTCAAGACTTCGCTTATCTTTTGCTGATCTAGGCAGCTTGCATGTTGCCATGAACCAGAACTTCCTGCTTGAGATATCTTAGTCTAGTTATCATTCTCCTATCAGGCTGTGACTGGTGTAATTACCCATTCAGAGTTAATGAGAACAACAATAAGGATGGAGAAAAAGAAGACAAAAAGGAGGGGGGAGAAGATGCAGGAGAAGGAAAAAGAGAGGGAGAAGGAGGAGGAGGACGAGGAGGAGGACGAGGAGGAGGAAGTATGAGGAGAAAAAGGAGAAGAAGATGGTGGTGGTGATGGTGGTGGTGGTGGTGGGGGGGTGGGGGGGTGGTGGTACCACCAAGCCAAAGCCCAGTGCCTCTCTGAGTCTTTCTTTTGCAGTAGCAATTCTACTTCTTCATGAAGATCAGAGCCAGTTGCCCTTGTCAGTATGGTAGTGCCTTTCTTTTCTTACCCATCTACTTTCACTCAATGACAAATGTCTTCAGTATAAACAAAATTCCCCTTGGATCATTGAATATGCCCTGGCATCCCTGGTAATAAGCATAATGCATTTGGTGGATGGTGTGAAGGAGTTAAAGCTGTTATTCTATTTAATCTCTTTAAAATGATGGTAAAGTACCATCCTGGGACTGTTTCTTAGCTCTCCCTTTTCCTAAGTTTCTCCCAGTACTATGCTTTCTCTTCTTCTTGCCTTGATCTTTGATAGAGTAGAAACCTCCAAACTTTGTAATGTGTTTGAATCAGGAGGCTCATAGCAGAATAGTTAAAACTTCCCCAGTGTCTCTAAAAGAGAAGAGCCAGGTTGAAGTCTATGGAAATCACACAGACTTTTCCATGCACTGGCCTATGGTTTAAACAGAAATCAATCTTCTTTGAGCTCTTTGTTTAACTAGTAAATTCACACTAATCTTGGTCCATTAGTTCATAGACTGCATTAGCTGGTACTCTAGCTGAAAGCATCACGTAGAAATTGTATGTTTTGAGGGGCTGCCTAGTCCTGATGGGGTTCTCGATAGTGCTGCTTTGAGGATGCAGACAAAGCACCTCCTCTGACAGAAAACTATAGCCTTAGCTTTCCCAGCTTTGTTGTCCACAGAGGCACATTCTAAATACAACCTGGAATTCACACTTCAACAAAAGGAGAAATACTGAATCAGAATGGACAGAAGTTTACAATCAATATTTCCAACAAATATTTATTGATTACTTGCTATGGGCCAGATATGTACTCTGAGCTGATTGTTCAGTGGTCAACAAAAGATGCATGCAGCCTGCCTTCATGGATTTCAGACAAGAAACATAATAAACAAGTATACAAATAAGAACATAAAAACAAATTATATCTAGCGTCATGGATAGAAAGTATGCAATGTTCTGATGACACAGGTCGTGGATAAAAGGAAGCAGTCTTCCTACCCCAGGAAGGGAAGTCAGAAAAAGGACTTCCACACTAGGGCTAAGAAGGTCAGTAGGAGCCCACCAGATAGCAGACCGGGAAAGAAGCACTCACTGAAGAAAGGTATACAAAGCAAAAGCAAGAAAGGGCTTAGGGGATGTCACACAGCATCAGGACCTGAGGCACACTGAGAAAGGAAAGAGGCCAGGCTGACAGAGATAGAGTAAGGATTTGTTGTAGGTCTATAAATATGCTGCAAGAAATTATAACAACTCAGTGTAGAGTTTCGTTGTTGTTGCTGTTGTTGTTGCTGTTGTTGTTGTTGTCATTATTGTTGTTGTTTCTTGCTGCTGCTGCTGCTCAGGTTTTAGGTTGTGTTTTATGGCGTTTTCTGACACTTGCCAGGAAACCACTCCATCACTGGATTCCACCCTTAGTTCTTCTCTCTGGCATTTCTTTTCTTTTCGTTTTGACTTTTTACTGATTCTTTGTGAATTTCACATCATGTACCCTAATCCTACTTATAACTCCATCCTTCCATACCTGCCCTCCGCTCTTGCAACATCCCACACAAAAGAGAAAGGGGGAAATCACCATGGAAACGGCAATGTGTCGTGGTGTGTCACTCAGTACACCCCTTTGCCCAAACCGTTTTTCTTGCATATGTTCATTGCAACGAGTCATTGGTCTGGTTTGAAGCCTCTGGTCTCTAACACACTATAGTTACTGAATTCTCACCAGGGTTCCTCTCAGACATCTTGTTGTTGCCCTGTGTCATGGAGATCCTGAAGCACTGGTTCTGTGGGACCACTCCCTTCATCCTCTCCAGTAGTTTATAGTTGAGGTAGGTGTTGGGGTGTGCAGACTCAAAGCCCTGGATCTGTGCCTGGGTGGTAGCTGAATTGGACAGGCCTCCAGTTCTCCCCCATGCCATCAGGGTGAGCTCCTCAACATTGTCTGGGCAACCTCACCCAATGCTGCATCCAGTGAGGAACAGGGCCAGCTCTCCCACTTTATCCAGGTGAGGGGCAGGTAAAGCTCTCCTGTCCCCAACAGCCAGGAAAAGGATCACCTCTCCAGTGTCACACCACAGGGGCTACTTCTCCAACACTGCCCTGGCACTGCCCTGGCAGCTTGCCCACCCTCACACCCTCAGGGAAGTTCCTGCTCTCCCAAGTACTATAGCCAATCGTTAGTGGCCACCTCTGCTCAGCCCTCAGACATGAACAGGGCCCCAGGCAGCAGCTCAGACCAGAGACATCAGCATGGCCTTTGGTGGTAACATGGGCCATGACCTCAGACATTGCCCTTGGTGGTCGCATGGGCTGGGGCTGCACCGTGGCCTCAGGTAGCAGCACAGGCTACTCACATCAGGCCATTCCTTACCACCCTTGAGTCCCCAGTTCCACCTCTCTTCATAGAGTTCAAACTGTTCTGCTTCTCCTTCTCTCCTATCTCTCCATCACATTCTTGCTCATCACAGTGACGCTCACCAACCTGTGCCACATGTGGTGGTGGGCAAAGCCTCTGCATTTTAAACAGATGTCACTGTTTGCAGTGTAGAGTGGGCTTGAAGGAAAAATAATCTCCTAGCCTATGTCTAGGACCATCAGGGAAAAGTTTCCCTTTTTCATCGACTTTCCTGGGGTTGGTCACACCAACAGGGACACTGTGAGTGTGGCCAGAGGTAGTCTGCTGTTTGTTGCCATTTCCAATGTGGATTTGAGACCAACCTGGGGGTGTCAAACAACAAAAACCAATGTGCCAAATCCACTATTTGTTTGTGAATAAGTGACATTGGGCCAGATACTAATTTATTGTCCAGAAATATGTCTATGAATATATCTGTGTTGCCCACTGGGGGAGAGGAATAAATGCAGACAGAATTAGTGAACAGTTGTAATGTTAGCAATTGCCCTACACTTGATATAACATAAATCATGAGTAAAGTGTCTTTCCACTGGGAGACTGTGTTTTACATATACAAAACTCATAATTTGTGCTTATTGAAAAGATTTGGACACCGGAATGTTATTTATGTTTTTAATTTGTCTGCATCAGTAAATAACATCCCACTTAGCAAGCAGTTCCTGGGCTGAGCACTTACTCCTGAAATACAGAGTCCGCGACCTGCCTGGCCACCTCCGTGCTTCGAGCTGCTAATCCATAAAACCATAATCAATGTGCTCAATAAATATTTATAGACTAGACAGATGGATGAGTGAATCCTTATATCTTGTCTATTTACAGGAAGAGTCAACCCAATTCAGAACTTGCTTCACAGTCTGTTACACCATTTAATTAACAACATCAGTCCCCTTTGTATTACATGACTTTTATTTCTCTGTGACTACACACCAGTTTGTCATCTTTAATAGCATTGTATATTCAGTATGTGTTTACTATATTATAGGTTTTTGTTAATTTAAAAAGCATATTTTACTACATATTAGTGTCCATCTAGGAAGTCTTTTTATAAAACTGGTTTATACTTATTTTCTTTAACTTTCATTTGTACACATTTTAACAAATGTATGCAGAAGACATTTATATACCCTGAGAAGCTATAAAGATGGGCCAATTTGGAGAATCCATTCTTAACGTCCTTCTTGGGAGACCACCAAGTTGATGATGAAAGTCTATTAGTTGCATCTCTCGGCTTCCCCAGATCAGCCCTATGCTACTGGCTTAGCTCAGGCCTTCACTACCACTTGCCTGGACAGTTGCAATAGCCTCTTACCTGTCACTTTAAAAACGGAGCTGTCGTTTTCCTTCCTCTTCTCTTCACATAAGACTAAAATATATTTTGAGAAAAGACAATATCATCAATCTAGAGCATAAAGATTTTAATAAATGGGCCTTTGACATGTTACATCACAAATGCACCTTCTTGAGTTTGTAAGTGGTCCTTTGACAGGGTGCATCATGTCAATCCATAGCTCAGAACCTTTACTGGTTTAATCCATAATTTATATAGTAATGGATCCTGAAAATTCCATTGCTTCCTTTCCACTGCTAAAGGCAGATCTTCTATTAAGCTTGAGCCTGATGCATCACTGTTGTGTAGCTAGAGCTGTACAGTGTTCTTGGAATAAACCCTGCAGACTTACCTACACTCAGTCCTTCTCAACAAAGTCGTTACTAAACCACCTTCCTACTTCTGCCATCCCTTCTCACCTTTTGTGCTATTATCTGCATTCTTTTAAAAAATTAATTAATTAAAGCAATTTTTTAACTTAAAATGGCGACTTCATGTCATCAGAAAACCAGTAATAATGTCATTAAAAGAAACCAGCACACTATCATAAAGGCTCATTTGTGTAGCAACAGCAGAAAATGCAGCCTCTGCAAAGGACTCAACTAGCCAACTCCATCACCTCCCCTGAGCCAGGAAGGAACTGGGCAACAATGACAGGGCATGATAGCCCATTCAATATTGGCTCCGCTTCGCATAAATAATCTAAAATTAAATTGGGCATGTGACCCGCGTATCACAAGAGTCTCCTGTGAGTTCCACAGTTAGCTATGTCAGCTAGACCTCCCAGTCTAGTCTGGTCTTAGAAGCATTTGTTTCATTGTCTGCCTTTTAATAGAATCAGATGGCTTTCTTGAAAAATTGAAACCCTGGGAGGATCAAGGGAAGAATAGGAGAGGGGAAAAATGATTTTTTTTGGTGAATAATGTTAAAGGTATAGGAAGAAAACACAAAGACACAGCAAGGAACCCTAAAGTGGAACAAGCATAGCCCAAAGATAACCAGAAGCTCCCCCAGAAAAATTTTGGGCTTATTGCATGTGCATAAACCTGGAAATACTATTTAATATAATATAAGTGATTTCTAAAATGTCGCCTCTTTTAACAGAAACAGCAACATACTTGCTTTTGCAGAGGTGACTCTCCTTGTTTTGAAAGCCTGGATATAGTCTTATTATATTTCAGGTTCCACAATTCTTTTTATTTTATTTTATTTTATTTTTTTTTTTGATGCCACAAAGTAATCAAGACAACAGTGGTGACAGTCATCATTTCTGGCCCCACGCCACTTTCTAGAACTCCGATTTTGTTATTGCCCTACACCAGATCATGCAACCGGATCTCTATTTTAACCCCCATCTCCTAAAACATGCACATTTATTCATGTTGATTCCTTTCATTCATTCATAGACCAAGTATAGTTCTGCTCTTTCAACTACATTTGTTATTGGGAGTATAGCAGACAAATACATTCACACACTTCACCTACCTCTTCTAACAAAGAGCCTCCAGGATTCCATGCCTGATACCTGGTGTGGTAGTTTGAATATGCTTGGCCCTGGGAGTGGCATTGTTAGAAGGTGTAGCCTTGTTGGAGGAAGTGTATTACTGGGGTGGGGTGGGTGGGGGCAGAATTAAAACTCTCCTCCTAGCTGCCTATATCAAGACACAGAACTCCCAGCTCTTTCTCTAGCACTCTGACTGGCTGGCTGCTGCCATGCTCCTGTCATGATATTAAAATGGACTAAACACCTAAAACTTACAGTTCAGCCAGCCCCAATTAAATGCTGTCCTTTATGAGAGTTGCCTTGGTCATGGTGTCTGTAAACCCTAAGACAGAATTTGTTACCAGAGACTAGGATACTGCTGTGAAGGGCCTGATCATTCTTTTGTTTTTTTTTTTTTTTTTTTTTTTTTTTTTTTTTTCTTGGTTTGTTGGTTGGTTGGTTGGTTGGATGGTTGGTTTTGGGTTTTTGTTGTTGTTGTTTTGTTTGTTTTGGTTTTGGTTTTTGGGTTGGGGACTTTGGATTTGGAAAGCAGTGAGATGCTTCAAGTGGGGCTTAATGGACTATTCAAGTATGAATATGAAAGACTTTGTTGCTAAGAGTGATTTGAACTGTGCAGACCTGGCATAGGAGGTTTCAGTGGAGAATCTAAGTATGTAGACTAGAGACTGTTTGGGGGCTATTTTGCTGAAGAATGTGGCTGCTTTTTGCCCTTGTCTGAAGAACCTACCTGAGGCTAAGGTAAAGACATTTATATCAACAGCATTGACAAAGGAGGTCTCAAAAAAGCCCAGTGCAGACTTTGTTCTCTAGTTTAGTATCATGAAGAGCACTCTTATCAAGAATAGCATATTTTAAAAGAAAAAAGTACAAAATATATGGTTCAAGTACTAAAGGGGTACCAGGAAATAGAATGGAGCTGGATCCTGTGTTCAAGGAGATGAAGAGATTAAGAGAGCGGTGATCTTGGAGCAAGATTCCCCCCCTCCCCCCCCCCAGCTAAACTTACTGTGTTTGCAGATGAACAAGGGATAGTGTAGACTGTCAATCTGGAATGAATTACAATCCAGAAATGGTGGGCACACTTGTGATCCAGGTCTTGAGATCTCAGATCACCAGAATCTCAAATGGCTGAGAAGTACTTAAAGAAATGTTCCATATCCTTTGTCATCAGGGAAATGAAAATCAAAACAACCCTGAGATTCCATCTTACACCAATCAGAATAGCTAAGACCAAAAACTCAAGTGACAGAACATGCTGGTAAGGATATAGAAAAAGAGGAACACTCCTCCATTGCTAGTGGGATTGCAAGCTGGTACAACCACTCTGGAAATCAATCTGGCAGTTCTTCAGAAAATTGAAAATAGTTCTACCTGAAGACCTAGTTCCTGGGCATAGACCCAAAAGACACCCAACCATACCACAAGGACTATGTTCATAGAGCAGCCTTATTCATAATAGCCGGAAACTGGAAACAACCCAATGTCCCTAAATCAAAAATGGATACAGAAAATGTGGTACATATTATTTGTCTATTAAAAATAAGGACATACGAATTTTGCAGGCAAATGGATGGAACTAGAAAATATCATCCTGACTGGGGTAACCCAGACTCAAAAGTTATGCATGGTATGTACTCACTGATAAGTGGATATTAGCCAAAAAGTACAGAATACCCATGATACAACCCAGACCATAAGTTTAATGAGAAGTAAGACTCAAATAAGGATGCTTCAAACCTACTTAGAAGGGGAAACAAAATAATCACGGGAGGCAGAGCTAGAGAGGGACCTGGGTAGGAGAGGGGATGGGGAGAAGAAAAAGGGGGCAAGATCAGGAATAGGAGAGAAAGAAAACAAACCAGTGGGCCAGGAGAATGAATGAAATAGCGATTTCTGGGGGTGAGGGATGGGGGACCGTCTAGAAAGTCCCAGAGACCTGGGATGTGAGGCTCCCAGGACTCAATGGGGGTGACCTTAGCCTAAATGTCCAACAGAGGGAAGATGAAACCTGAAGAGACCACCTCCAGCAGAGAGATGGGGTCAACAACCTACCTTCAAAATGTTTGACCCAGAATTGTTCCTGCCTAAGAGAAATGCAGGGACAAAAATGGAAGAGGGATGTGGATGGAGGGGAGGGGGGCACCTTTTCAGAGGCAAAGGGGAGGAGGAATAGGATGCAAAACTCTGGGAGGGGGGCTGGGAAGGAAGTAACATTTGGAATGTAAATAAATAGAATAATTAAAAATAAAAAAGAGAAACATAATCCTATAAATGTCACTTACTAATGCAAAAGAATGTGATTAATCACACATTATGGGCTCTCCACTAAGAGAGGAGACTGGGTCTAATCCAGGAGCTCTGCTCTAGAGAAAGTACACAAGGAAAGAGGAAAGCTCTCCTTCTTCGTGAGCCTGGAGAACACACATACATCTCAGCATATGAAATAATCTGTGTCAGACAAATTTCAATAAACTTTCTGTTTATTCACTTTACAGCTTTCTCATAGAAATTCTTAAAATGTATGTGATACGTAAAAATCGAACCAGGTCTGTTTTACAATTTTATAATTTTTTAACCTATATCTGATTTTTTTTTCCTCTTCTAATTAGCCACAATCCACTACTATCAAGGAAGAGGTTAAAAATAAACGAAAGGGAAAACATAGAATAAAATTACAGAAAATTTAAATTTTTTTCTACCAATTACAACTCAGGCAATGTTTAAAAAATTATATAGAGCATACTCAGTGAATATAACTGGGAAATAATAATTTCATTTTTTATGCAGTACAATCAGAACATGAAAATGATGAGATTAAAAGCAGCGAAGTTACCCCGTGAGGGGGCAGTTCAGGAGGGCCTATTAGTGGCTCCGTAGTACAATCTAGAAACATCTTTATGTAGACTAATCACATCGCAGGTCCACAGGAGATTTACAATCTGATTTGCCACAGAGAACTCCATGTAATTTTCGTTGAGGACTGACACCATTTTATCTTTGCACGAATCCCTGTTTCTCGCACAATTCCGGTCCTTTCTACATTGTCAGTTCTGACAGGCTGATTTAATCTGCTGGATTCTGAATGCCTCTGACCACTGCGGCGAGTCATTAACCTTGACTTGCATAATTGAATTCAAGGTTGATTGCCTGTGACCCTCTGCGCTGAGGTCTTCTAAATGTACATATTCATTACTGGCGGCCTTGCTAAATGGTTTGCACAGGGAAAGCTGTAGCAGTCAGCCTGTTTGGTATGCAGAGGGCGGAGAGGGCACTAATTGCATGTTAGAGCTGAGGATTAGATTATGAAACGAGTGAGAGAATGAAGACAGACCCTCTGACACTGTCAGATTAGGGGCAACGACGTGCAGGAATATGACATTGAAATTTACAGTGACATTAACAGAAGGAAATTAGAAACAAATAGACTTTGGACGTTTTCTGAAAATCTCCGTATTCTCTACAGTCACCTAATAGACAGGACAAGTGAGCTAACATTTGTATTTATCATTTGCATAATTGAGTAGAAGGATGGAATTTTTTTTTAAAGACGAGGCAACTACATTACAGTCATTGCCTCATTACCTGATGTGCAATATCTACACTGCACTTAAATAAATACATTTTGAGTAGTCAGGACAGATCTTTGCACTAGTTTTAGTAAGCATGGGAAATACAAAAATACTTAAGTATGCAAAGTTACTGTGAACAATTCTGAAAACCAGTAATACTAGTGCTTTAGTGGAAAAGCAGCTCATAAAGTTGTCACTATTTCTGCTTTCCCATTGATCTTACGCCACCTCATAGTTAGAACAAGTGCCTGCCTGTTCATTCACTTCAAATAAGCCTTCTGGCACACAGCATACGCACATGTTAATAGTCCATAGTTCTTCCAACCACTTCCTCTTTCCAGAAGGAAATATCCACATAGCTACAAACTGAGAAACAAGCAAGCTGACCAGAGGTGAGGCTGTGTATAAATACCAGGGGCTTTCCTCTCTCCCATTTAGGTAGGAGATGCTCATTGAACAACCTTTCTTCTTACGTTGGTCAATTGCTTTGTAATTTATCTTAAATAAAAATGATGGCCTGCCTTTCTAATGACAGAAGAAGTGTACAAAATTTAACAGCGAGGATACTTAAAAACAGGACTGCAGAAACCTTTGGTGTTTTTGCAACAGCTGGAAAGACTGTTGCATTGGTAGGAGTCAAGTCGAGGAGGCTGCCTTTCGAGAAGGCCAGTGAGGCTTTGTGAAGTTTGCTCTGCTTTCCTTTCACAGTGAGCCCACAGGCTGATCCCTGTGGTACTGTAAGAGGACAGCCCAGAAATATTCTGCAGCGTTTTTAAATGATTAACTTGGTTTCTATTGATCTTTCAAAATGAAATTTATTTTTGCCACTTTGAGAAACTCTAAATGGAAGAGCTAACTTCTCAGTAATTATGCCTCACTGGGAAATCTCTCACTCTATAGAAGAAAAAGACTCATGAACCAAACTGTATAGGAAGAAGAAAGAGGTGTGGCTGCCTTTGGGGGTTCCACACTTTTGAGAGACTTCTTGAACAATCAGCAGGGTGTCTTCCTGAGACACGAGAATGACAGTTGCAGGTAATATCTGTCATCCATTATCTGTACATGAAGTCAGCTTTCAAATAAACCATCATGGTTGTTTGTTTGTTTGTTAGTTTTTTCTTCTAATCAAATAAGCTAAGAGTGACTAAAGCTTGTACTAGAAAGTGGCAGGATTCTGAGCTCCAATGCCAGCCCTATTGCTTCCTAACCGAATGGCACTGAGCCAATCTCTCACCACTCAGACTGGCATACCTCAGCAGGTTTCTGCTGTTCCACTACTTAAGTATTATGGAGAATACCAGCACCATATCAGTTATTTCTCATAGCCAAAGAAGCCACAGCAAAGCATAGTGGCTAAACATCACTGAGATCGGATGCTGCTCTTCGCAGTTCTGAGAGTTAACATTCTATGATGCTCTGCTGTTGTTTGTGTGTGTGGCAGCTGGTGCTAAGTCTCAGCAGAGACTTCAGTCTAGCCCAGTCCCTTCTGAACCTTTGTCAGCCATCCTCTAATAAGCTATAGTGGACTTCTTAAATGTGCACTTGCTATGGCTTCAGGGAACAAGATGGGAAGAACAGGTACCCAAAGGTCTCAATGGCCTTACCTCTGGAACCCAATAATTACCTCTGTCATAATCTAGGGAAAAAAAAAACAAAAACAAAAACAAAAAAACCAGTCCTCAAACCAGTTCCAACTGAAAGGACTAGAGAAATGGAGCCTGCTTTGTTGTGATAAATCTCTAACCCCAATTAGCCCGTGCAAAGAACACACAACTCAGCTATAATATTTTAAGCTGTACATTTAGATTGTGCAGATAGATCACTACACTACTCTATTCCCCAGCTTTGAGGTCTCTTGCTACTTGAATCTCCTCCAGGACACATGGTTTTGTTCCATCTTCCTTCCACCTCGTCTTCCTTCTCTTGTCATCTCTCCTCCCTCCTTCCTCTCTCTCCCTCTCTAAAACTTTGAGCCCCACCTTTCCCTTCCACTGTCTAGTCACAGGCTCTAGCCTTTATTGGATCAGTGAAGATGGGGAGAAGGTTCTCATGAGATCATCTGAGGGAGCAGAATTAAAACACAAACAGCACCAGGACATTCCACAATGTTTCCCCCTTTTTGTCCAATTAAAAGGCTCTTTTCTCTCAGATATAAATTGTGAGCACAGCTATTACTATTATGCAATTTATAAAGTATAAGATACACTTAACACTCAGTCTACCAATTTTATCAATTTAGATAAAGCACTCTACCATCTATCCTAACTCAAAAGACATATAATTCTACACTTTGAATTATGTCCCGATTTTAGCTTGGATAATATCTGAAGACCATCCTCTCAAATCTGTATCATCTCTCTCAATGCTAAACAGCTTGGGTTGGTTATGAGATTATAACCAGTTTTTAGCCCCACTAGATATCCAAGAACAACTTAAAATACTACCTGAAAATATAGGGAGCACAAAACATAGCTTCTAAAACTAACCTATTTGTAGAGAGAACTGACTATGTGGACAGTTCCTCATTCCTCAAAACACTGGAGCATCGGTCTTCAGCCTTCTGGCCCAGGATCATCTGACAGACCTTTGTAATTTTTTTTAAGTAGATGAATTCCATAGGAAAGAAGACTAGAAGGTGGAAAGGGAAAAGGGAAATGATGTAATCATATTATAATCTCAAAAATAAAAGAAATTTAAAATATATAAGCAAAGGAAAAAGTAAAGACATAGGGTGCTTTATTCATTGAAGGCCATCTTTGCAACAATCTATTCTCTAAAATATGTATGGTGACAGCATAAAAATGTGAAAACAAACAGCAATATATTGATACTTAATTTATGCTTTCTACCAATACGAAGACTGAAATTCCTTGTCAACCGCTTCCCTTCCTGTATCTCATTAAAAAATTGAAACAGAATCTCATTCTATAGCCCAGGATGTCTTAGAAGACACAGTAATCTGTCTCAAAGCCCTGCAAGGTTCACTTATTTAGTGTGTAGATTGTTGGCCTAGACTTGTTGACCCTCCAGGTTTGATTCTACTCCTGCGTCTCACTAGCTTTGACACCATCATTTAGTCACTGTGAGCTTTAGTAAAGCCTCAAAGCAAGGGTTTAAATCCTAGCATCATGGAGCCGGAGAGGTGGATCAGTGGTTAACAGCATTAGCTGCTCTTTCAAAGAACCAGAGTTTGATTACCAACAAGCACATGACAGTTTACAAACTGTAACTCTAGTCCCAGGATCCAATGCCCTCTTCCGACCTTCTCGGGCACTGCACAAATGTGGCACATAAACATATAGGTAGGCAAAACACCCATATACAAAATAAAAAAGCAAATGGAAAAATATAAATCAATCCTAGATTCATGAATTGCTAGCTATGTATCCTTGATTAAATTCCTTAATCTCTTTTCTGTAGAAGAGGACTGGCTGTAGTAATGAATTCAGAGTTGTGATACAGGTTAGCATCATCCATGGAAGTACCTGGATAGATCTGATTAGTGGGAGCCCAGAATAGAGTTCCATGAGAGAGAACCAAGCTTGTCAGCTTGGTCCATCATTCAAGGACCTGAGTTACTTATCCCATAATTTAAAATATATCTTTAGACTTTGTCTGTAGCTTAGTAGTAGGGTGTATGCCTAGCTTGTCATGACCTAGCATCATACACACAAATGTTATAGGTAAGTACAGAGACAGAAAGATGAATAGGCACAACATGCACATACCTTTTAATACTAATCAGAGAGTTGGCAACAGTGACATAAAACAGGCTCTGAATCACATTCCTATGCAGCAGACCTCCTCAGTAAGTATTTCTTTTTTTAATCACATCAGACACAGGTAGGGTGCTATTATTCTTCATTCTGACAATTAAGAAATACCCTATGTCTTAATGGGAAAATGACCTTTGTTCTACAGTGTCCAACTAACAGAGAACATCATCCATGTTCTTTCCAGGCGGGATCGGTGTGTTCGCTCTTCAGGGTATTGACCACTCATCATGACTCTTTGCTGTTTGACTTACTGTCAAAATGATAAAGCTGACTGCACAGACAGGAGGCACATCGTTATCAGCTATATTTAAGCTAGCTTTGCCTTCCTCGATACAATACACAAAGCTCTGGTTTCCATATCACCAGCATTGCCATGATATCTGCCACATTGTGTTTTAAGACACCCTGAACCTCTATGTCAGCAAGCTTCCTGAAAACAAGGGAAGTAGCAAAATTCTTCCAAAAAGAAATGTGAAGAAAGTGTCATTTATATTCTGCTTTGTGGCTGGACTGGTGGGTGAACCCCTGGCCATGTACATGTTAGGCATGGGCTCTATAGCACATTGACAACCCTAGCAATTTGACAGGTCTTATTTAATTCTGACATTAATTGATATAAGCTAACGATGTAGCTCCACTGATGAGTACATTCCAAAGTTAGCGTGCATGAAGCCCTGGATTGAATCCTCAGCATTGGCTAAATTGTGTGTGAGTAAGGAGGATGGGGCATGTGAGGTCATTTCCAACTACACAGTGAAGTAAAGGCCAATCTGAAATACCTGAGACCTACCCCCAAAGTAATTAATGTGCAGTCTATGGAGCATGTGTTAGTGTTCTATGAACAGATGTAGAACAACTACCAAGATTAAATAAATACAGATGACATTTAAGAAAGCAAGGAAAGAAGAGCCAGTGCCCATCAGATTAAATATGCTGCTTTGAGTGTGTACAGCACTTATTCCAGATTCTAAGAAACTCGAAGCATCTTCTAATGTATGTGCTCAGGATCAGAGCCTCAAGCACCAGTCTGAGGTACACTGGGGGAGGAAATGTCTGGGTCTACTCACTCCAACACATTCCTCTTTTCTTTCCGCAGTTACACATGTCTGTACTTTGCACACATCCTTGATATTTGAACAAAGGTCAGCCGAGGGCATCTCCCTCTGCACTTCCTGACAAACATTCTGTGCTCATCATGACTTACTGGCTACATCTCATTTGTGTGGGGAGCTGCTCTCTCATTGTGATTGCTTTTGGACTCATGCTGCCTAAGGGATTACAAAAAAGAGTAGAACAGAATCAAGAGGTTGAGTGAGAAACAACCAGGCAAATAGATGGATAAATTCAACAAAACAAACGAGTACTCTTTATGCTTTTGAGCCTTCGATGCCTTTCCAAGAAAACCTGTACTTGGGTAGATTCAAAAAAGAAAAGAATTTTTTCTCAGTTATCTGTGTTTTTATCCTGGCTCTGAATAAGGGATAAGTTAGAAGCTAGACTCTAAGATTATGTCCCCCTAAGAATTTACAATCTTGCAGAACAAATAGAACATCAGGTGTTAAAAAGCCTGTTAGATGGCATATTGTGCTGACTTGTGTCTGTCAATGTTACACAAACTAGAGTCTCCTAGGAAGAGAGAACCTCGGTTGAAGAAATGATTGACTCCATCTGATTGACCTGTGGGCACGCCTGTGAGACATTTTCTTGATTAATGATTGATGTGGGAGGACTCAGCCCACTGTAGGCCATAACACCCCTGGGCAGGTGGTCTTGGGTTACATAAGATAGCAGGCAGAGAAAGCAATGAAGAGTAAGCCAATAGCAGCATCGCTCCACGGTCTCTGCTTAAGTTAATGCCTCCAGGTGCCTGCTTTGAGTTCCTGTCCTAGCTTCCCTCCATGATTGATTGTAAGCTGTAAACTTAAATAAACATTTCCCTCTACCAGTTGCCTTTGTTGTTGATCCCAGCAACTAAGACATATGTAACAAGGGATAACAGGTGGGAGGACACAGAAAATGTTCAAGGAAATTCTTGGAAAGGTAGAAGGCTAACTAGTAAGAGTGAGAAAAGCTGCCACTGAAGGTGTGAAGCAAGGATAGATTGAAGGTGACCAGAGAGAAGAGGACTTCTTCCCACACACAGACCAAAAGAACAAAATAAAAATTTCATGTATCACTGTCAGCTTAGTTACCCTAAACAGAAAATATCCAGAGGTGTATGACAGGAAATATTTTTAGTTGTAGTAAAGTATAATCTTATGTAAGGTGTAATCACATATAAAATTATTAGTATATAATAAGCACATCTTAATGAGTACGGACATATATGTACATAATACCATCACAGCATCCAAAGTATTATGCACACTATTTTCTAAACATTTGTATGTGCATGTGTAGGTACGTGAGTGTGACAGCGGGTGTGAGTGAGAGAAGCACTAGCAACACAGCACACAAGTGGAGGACAGGAGGTGAGAGGCAACGTCAAGTGTCAGTCCTTGCTGTACACTTACTTCACTTGAGATGGGTTAGAGTGTCTTTGCTCCATACTGTACATAGGCCAGGCAAAAAGCCCTGCACACTTTCTGATTCTACTGTCTTATATCTCCTATCTCACAGTATGAGTACTATATTTACAGATGTTATAATTATGTCCATGGGAAGTGAATTCTGCCTTCAACTCAGGTCCTCATGCTCTCACTGGGACACTCTTTTCTGAGCCATCTTTCCGGCCCCAGGGATTAATCTTTTAAAAACATAATTTCAATGTGTGCTCTGCAGGGATGTTTAGACAATGTGATCCCATTTTGTCCTCACAGTGCTCTGCAATGGATGAATTATCTGGTACACCTATCTGGTGATATATACGAAGTCATCATCCATTAGATGGCAGTCATATTTTCTGGCTCCCTTTGCCATGAAGTTCCCTCAAGGATTAAAAGGGGTAACCTGTAACATGCTAAGGACGGCTTTGCACACAGAAGTCCAGGAGTGGTAGCTATCGGTTCATTTCCATCATTAGTATTCACATTTCATTGGAAGCTAGAAAGCTCAGACCTATCCCTGCAAGCCCCACTTCACAACCTCCATGTTGTGTCCTGCCTGTTCCCTTTGCCACATCTACCCTGTGAGGATGCCTGTGGCTGCAATTAGCAAACCAAAGCAATTTAAATAAAGTTAGTTTGTGGTTCAAACATCTGAGATTTCCAAGCATAGGGAGCAAAGTGTGCACTACCTCCCCCCTGCCATCCTCCTCTAGGTTCTGAACTTGATGCATCTACTTCATCCTGACAACAGACGGCATTACAAATGGCAAGGTTCAATAATAATAATAATAATAATGGCTGACTCCCTCCAAAATACTACACAGGATTGTCAGAAGAAATAAGAGAGTAGCTTCCTGAGTTTCATTTTGATTGGGCCAGCTTAGGTCATGTGCCCAATACCTGAACTAATTGCTGTGACAAACAATTGGGATTTGTCTATGGGTGAAGGCCATTGAGCCTTCTTGCCAGAATCAGCCTGGCTACTACAGAATGAGAGGTGACAAGAAATAATGCAGATACATGACAAAGTTCTCCAGTTATGGGCTCCACCCATAATATCACTCATGAATATTTTTTATCTGCAGGAACTCCTTCTTAAAAACTTATTGTTGGAGGTTGAAGAGATGGCTCAGAAGTTGTACTGAATACAATGCTCTTTCAGAAGACTGGAGTTCAGCCCTCAACATCCTTTGACTCACAACTGCCTATAGTTCCAGTGGTAGGAGATCCAACACCTCCATGAGCACCTGCACTCACATGCACATATCCATGCTCAGACACAGACGCATAGACAGACAGATAGACAGACAGACATGTGTATAATTTAAACCAAAATAAATCTTTAAAAAAATTATCCCTACAGTCTAACCCTTAATATCTGTCACATCATGAATAACAAATCACCTCATTTTTATGTAAAATAGCAATATACCTATTACTAATTACTTGTCAATCCAACTATAAATATCACCTCTCTGTTATCACTGCTGAAGGTTCATGTTTTGAGCTCAATCTCCAAGTTTCCATCCCAGAATACTCTAATCTCTTAGACCGGCATTAATATCCATAATCGGATTTTTCCATTCTTTTAAAATGACATTTTCTATGGCCTGTCTTGTTGAGATGGAAAAAAAAAAAAAAAAAAAAAACACCCAGCGCACTGCAAAGCCAGCAAAACTGTTGCCTAGTTGACTCTGCAAACAAAGGGGAAGAAAAGCAAAACAAAGCACCCATCACATTAGGAAACCAGCATAACTGGTGCCTGTTGACTTTGCAACCAGAGAGGCCCGTGGCTGAAAGGGGCTGAAGTCACTGGCAAAAGCTCAAACCGTGTTCTGCAAACACCCCGGCCTGGGCAAAGGCGGGCACTGCCAGCCTTGGCTTTGTAGATCCAGTTTTCTAAGGAGAGCATTCCTTAAGAAGTAGCTGCTGCTGAAGATGGCTTCCAAAAGGACAGTGAGAGAAGTTGAAAGAGTTTGGCCTGGAAGAAATTCTAAAACCATTACTCCCCTGTCATAAATTCTCTTTGCAATAAGGCATAACATTATAAACAGACACAGAAGCCTGGATAAGGATAAGGAGTCCAGGAATTAAATTTATACCATTCATCTGGGTCATAGGATCACTAGTAAAACACTCCTTTCTCTTTGCAGCTGTCCATCATGAGTGGCATGAGTTCCCCAGGCCAAGACAAGCGTCTCTGCTCTACCCAGAGAGTGCTGTCTTCCAGCAAGGATGCTTCTGACCTGGACATAGCTGTAAAACCTTTATCAATAGATACTATCTCTCCATCTGCCTTCCATATGCAAGGGAAAGGCAGACAGACCAACTGCCCTAGAGGAAAGATGCTTAGCCACCTGAACCCGAGGCTCAGAATCAGGAAATAGTGCCCTAGCTCTGCCACTAAAGTGACATTGGTGGGATGCCTTGCCTGTGGTGGGCTCACAGGTTCTGAACACAAAACATAATTTGTTATTCAACTGGAATTAAATTGCAAAACTTTAAATATATGATGAAAAAGATACATTTTATTGCTGAAGTTGGAAAAAGAAAGTGGGTTCTGCAGAAATGTGCAAAAAGGTTTCTTTAGCAAAATATTTTTAATTGGCAATTTCAAACTGGACATAGATAACAGATGCCTATAATCCCAAAATCTTGGAAGATTCAAGTAAAAGGATGCTGGGCTCTGGACCAATCTGGCCTATGTGGTAAAATTTACAATCAAAACACTGTTCCAAAGAACTAACAACATACCATCCATACCACCTTCTTCTTCTTCTTCTTCTTCTTCTTCTTCTTCTTCTTCTTCTTCTTCTTCTTCTTCTTCTTCTTCTTCTTCTTCTTCTTCTTCTTCTTCT
>NC_034593.1:59049480-59050867 GCF_900095145.1 Mus pahari
TCTCTCTCTCTCTCTCTCTCTCTCTCACACACACACACACACACACACACACAAACACACAGAGCAGGTAGCAAGTCTTCCCTCTAACCATTTCTACACATCCTGCCTCAGAACTAGACCTTACCACTGTTTCCCTGAGATGGCATGGAGAAAATCTGCTGTCCCCTAGCTCTGCCTTCATTCCATCCAACACCAGCCTCACTACTGCTTCTGAGAACAATGTCTAAATGTCCTTGCCTTTTAGACATTGCCAAAACTGAACCATTTGTGATGCCCTTGTTAATCACAATTATTCCATACCACTCCATTAATCCAAAACATTCCTTTCTTTGGGACATAGGAAATCATGACTACCTAATATCAAAAATATTTTGTATTTTTTTCTAAACATGATTCTAAGAAACAATTACACACACACACACACAAACACACACACACAAACATAGTGAGTCTCCTGTACCTCCACTCATTTATTCATGTCCCCTGCCACAATGTCCTATAATAACTGACATATATTTTTTCTATTTAACTATCAACCCTTGGAAGGTAGGAATTTTGATTCATTTGACTGAAAATTTAGTACATGGTTTAGTCTACTGGATTCTGACAGTTAATTGATCAATAAGTGTGGTTATGTAATTTGACCAGTGTTCTATATAGTGCTGAGATAATTTTAATATATTTATTAATCTTTGAGACTGTTATACAATGAATTTTGATTATATTTAACCTTAACTCCTTCCTGTAACTCTTTCCAGATCCACTCTCACTTCTCTATTCTTTCAACTTCATATCCCTTTTTTGGTTTTGTTTTGTTTTGTTTTNTTTTTTAATTATTTTATTAGCTATTTTCTTCATTTACATTTCAAATGCTATCCCGAATGTCCCCTATACCCTCCCCCGTGTCCTACTCCCCTACCCACCCACTCCCACTTCTTGGCCCTGGCATTCCCCTGTATGTATAAAGTTTGCAAGGCCAAGGGGTCTCTCTTCCCAATGATGGCCGATTAGGCCATCTTCTGCTACATATGCAGCTAGAGACACGAGCTCTGGGGGTACTGATTGTCTAATCTGTATTGCCCATGTCATGGTATGTGGAGCTATACATTGAAATACAGCTGACCTTCCAGGAACCACATTCTTTAAAATACCATCCATTCCTCCCCTAAAGGCCATCAATGGTCCATAGATGCCCAGTTATGAGAAGAGGTCTTGAATCCCTTCTCCCTCGATGCTAGGATGTTGGCTGTCTTGATCTTGTACAGGGCTTACGCAGGTAACCCCATCTGTATGAGTTCCTAAGGGCAGTGTTCTATCATGTCCAGAAAATGTTCACCAACCTCTTCCTCTTGCAACCACTTTTTCTCCTCTTCCACAATGGCCCATG
>NC_034593.1:59050946-59084826 GCF_900095145.1 Mus pahari
GGGTGGGTGGTGTGGTGTGTGTGTGTGTGGTGTGTGGTGTGGTGTGTGTGTGGTGGTGATATAGGTGGCTGATATTTGTGGTTGAGTACTCCATTGACAGTCTACATTTTGGCCAGTTGTAAACTTCTGTATTAATGACAGCTTACTGCACAAGGAAACATACATAATGAAGCTTGAGAGCTGTATTAATAGATAGAGAGATACAAATTTAAACTGCTGTTTGATACCATGTTCATTTTGTAAATAATAATACTAGTAGGTTTATCCATAAGGCTTGTGAGTACCCCACTTATGGATTTTTAGCCATTTTCACAGTACCAAGTATGTGCTGTGTCTGTGGAGTGAGCTTCAACTCTAACCAGAAAACAGTTGGTTATTCCCATAACAGCCATGCCACTTTTGCACCAATGGGCATATTATTGCAGTTCGTGGGGGGTTGTATCCAGATAAAATTATTGGTGACTTTTCCCCTTAGTAGCCTATAATAACATCTGGAATTATGAATACTGGCTGAAAGCGGGGGGTTGTTGTCAGTACCAACTTGATTTCTCCATGTCCTGTGACCAATATGTATTATTCAGTTTGCATTTACAAGCACTTTATAAATACAAGATCTCTCTCTCTCTCTCTCTCTCTCTCTCTCTCTCTCTCTCTCTCTACCTCACTCCCTCCCCCTACCCTTTCTTCCCACCCTCACTCCCTCTCAAGAAACATTTTTCTCTGGTAAACACTGTGAAAAACCTCACAGTGGCATTTTCACAAAGTGAGTTCTTACCCTAGATAGGAACCACAAAAGTCCTAGGAAGCGTGTAAAGATCCACTTCTAAACTTAAGGACTTTAATTGGTGGTGTCCCACAAATTAAAAGATGGCATTTTAGTGACTCCTTTAGTCTCACAATTGGGATGAGTATCAGACTGAAAAGTAAAGTCCACGACATTCCAAACCTCCTGCTCAGAGTCTCTGCGGGACCAAGGCCTCCTGCCCAGAGGCCTGAATGTTGGGGACTTCGGAGCTGAGTGTTTGGACTTTCCTGAAAGCTTGCTGTGCCTTTGTTGCCATCTGATTTCACTTTGACTGGGGTCTGTCCCATCTTTTGTAGATCCAGACTCACTCACTTTCTAGCCTCCAGTCCTTGGAGAATCAGGAGCTGCCTTCTGAAGTCACCTGATGTGCCAAGCCCAGAAGGTCTAGCATCAGCCTTGATGAACAGCCCTCAGTGTTTATGACATCTGCAAACAGTATTCTGTGCATTTTTCTCATCATTTTATTTTGTCTACAGGAAAAGGTCAGCTCAGTGAGTACACTAAGTGACTCTGTGTGTGTCTGTGTGTGTCTGTGTGTGTGTGTGTGTGTGTGTGTGTGTGATTTTGAAGTCATTTCTGTGGTAGAAAATACTGTTCATGATTTTTTAATCCCCTTATGAGCCACCAGAATCTAAGCCATTAAATCTCCTTTGGAAAAACAACTGCTTTTAATACCTGCTAGATTTTCTTTAGTGAGAGTGAAGGTCAAAATATGAATTCTAAATACAGAAAATCACCAGGTCAGTGAATTCTCAATATGTGGCATTTTCCATCTCTCTGTTTCATGTAACTTATTCACATCTTCACTCGTGGGACAAAGATTTATTGGCCAACAGTGTTCAAGCACACTGTGGGTTGCAAATCCCCACAAGGAATGGTCACTTCTCTCCCACCTTCATCACCTTCAACAGTTCCAACATGGTGTTGTCCTTGACAATGGAGGGGCAACGGGTACCATGAAAACAGAAAATAGAGGCTTCAACTCTGTTTCTGGGGAGAGGCAATGAAATATCCACAGAGTATTTCAGAAGTAGGATGTTTTTGAAGGACATGGGATGTTACGCTTGAGAAGAAGATAGAAAGGACAAACCGTAGAGAAAAGAAACACACATCAAAGTCTAGAGTAGAGGGTTTCAGGTAGTTGGTATCACTAGAAGAAGACTGTGGCTGTAGTGGTTACCTGTATGGTAAGAATCAGGGCAGAAGGGGTTTGATAGGCCGAGCTGAGGTGCCTTTAGTAAACAGTAGTAGCAATTGAAGAGCCACGAAGAAATATTGACCCAAAGAGACATTTTGACAAGAAACAGTGGTCTACTGGCTAAGTGGCAGGTAACAGGTGATATGAAAAGCAGAGAGGGAGAAACAGAAATACTAAGTGAAAGGCTGAGGCCAGAAAGCACATACACTGGGCTGGGCTTAAAGAAGTAAGGTGGGAACAGGGAGACTTAGAAGGAAGAATGGCAGGATCTGAGAAGGGAAGATGTGGAGACTCAGAAGACATAGGAAGATGGTGAAGTAGAAACGCAGAGTAAGGAGCGCCCATAGGACAGTGGCAGTGATACGGATCCCTCCCAAACTCTAGGAAAGGAAATTTGGATGGGGTAGTTTTGAGCCTCCCTCCCTCACAGTCATCTTCTATTGCGTCATTTTCCAGCTCTCAAATGTCAGTAGTTGGCATCTATCCTTACCAAAGCCAAGAGGCATGAATTATGTGTCTATTATCAATTTATTTGTACTAACAAAGAATGTGGAAGGTTTTTATCTGTCTGTTCATGCTCTGTAATGCCAACTCCATTTTCTCAATTCCAGTTCTCAAGTTCACTGACACTAAGGTCTGGGTTGCTTTTGAAAGTCTAAAGATGGCCATCTTGTCATTGGTCTGGGAGCCTCACAAGTTTCTGTAAGTATTAGCTTCTCCTTACATCAACCCATAAGAAAGACAGGCAAACTGAACAGTTTGCATGGATTTACCTGGAATTAAGCTTGAATACTTTATTAGCATTTTATTTACCCCAGTGTAATGACTTTAAATTTGTCACTGCAGTTGACAAGTTGAAACTCCATGGTCCTTTGCATTCTTATGTAGTGAGAAATCAATGATATTTGATTCCAAGCTTCTCCATTTTCCTGACCTCTCTAAAACGGCTCATTGCTCGCCAATTGAAATGGTCTCCATCCCTCCCACCTCCTTTTAGTTCAGCTTAATGTTTTTAATTCAGAACGGATGGGAAACCAGGAGCACAAGCAAAATCCGTGGCGCACTAATTATACACCTGCTGAAGACAGACAAGGAATAAGTCTTGCAAGTCATGTGCCTATAGACAAGTCTAGAATGCCGGCAATACCGAATGACTTAGGGATACATAGACACTGCTTAATTAATACATAATTCGTGCTTAGCTATTATAGCAATCCAGGTAGGACCCATAGGGACTTTTTAATCCTCTAGAAGATCGGTACTTCCAAGGAAGATGGACATATTTAAAGAGACTTGACTAATTTTAATACAGATCAAAAAAGGTTTTTTTAAATAAAAAAATAAAATAAAATTGGACCTAAAAGAAAATGCTAAAAACCTGCCTTTGCTTTAAGCCAAGTAAAACACAAGCTAACTTTCATTTGCATTTTTATACAAATAGTTTTGGGCACTGAAATAGCATAATTTTGCATTGCCAAAGTCCGTCTGTATTCTTTTTAAATAATTTATTCTCTTGAAGGTATTTTTCAGCTCTTACAATTTAATTTTTTTAAAAGGGTAATTCTACCTTCCATACAAAAAAACAGACTTTCCATTTTTAAGTCTGTTACCTAGAGGCACAATTAAAATGGAAACATTAAACAGAAATAAAACACAATTTTTCAGCTCTTTTCATCCACCAGCTGGTTCATCTCATAGCCTCCCTTGTCAGTCAGTTCCAAATACATTAATCCTTCATCTATTGCCTATTTGCATACCCTTCAAATTACAGAATTTAATTGTTGGGGCCTCAGTTCAGGTAAGCCTAAATGCCTACAGTTGTACACAAAGCTTCGCTTGTCACAGTGTGCTGGGTCTTGGGCCCGGTTCCTTAATCAGTGTTTTCTCCAAGTAGATCTTCACATTCCCTAACCTTTAAGAATCCCTTAGCTCGGGCCTCTTGTTCTCTGTCTGGCAGCTGGCCAAGCTCCAAATATGCCAATCACTGAGCCCTTCCCTGTTAGCATCTCAGGGAAACCTTTGGCTTGTTCAGAACAAATAAAATTCAGCTGCCCCTCTGTCTAGTGGGAAAAAAAACAAAACAAAACAAAACCGACCACCAGTACCCGGTTAGGATTTGTCTCTTTTATTATTAGGCACCTTGAGGTGCCCATGAGTAGGTCTGTACTGCGTTCATTGAACATGTGGTGTTGTGATAGCTGGTTATGATTTTCTAATGTTTTTCTGCAACTCTAACCATATGTAATTTTGAATTAAATGAAAGTTAAGTACTAAAACGTTTCGCCCAAAGGGAATTCAGATTCTCAATGTGCTTTTAATAACTGTTTGTAAAACATTTAGGAAAATCTATGGCAACACATTTAGGGGGAAAAATCAAATTACTCTTGCCTAAAGATGTTATTCCAGTGTCTAAACTTCACGAAACACCCTGTGTGGCCCAATTGTTGACCTAATGCAGTCGGTAATACTTTAGAATATATTGTATATACGGGACCTGAATTTAATTTGTGTAATATCCTTAACAATACTTCTTTAAAATATGTTCTGAATGCTCATTGAAACTTCTGTGCATGTTGCAGAAGCAGTCTCATCAAATACCTCTGAAAAGTTGCAATTAGAGTCCAATTGGGTAGCATTAAACTGAACTGATAGAATATGATTTAGATCCATTTAACAGCCATTGCTTTTTTGAGAGAGAGAGAGAGAGAGAGAGAGAGAGAGAGTATTAGAGGTTTTGAGACTTTTGCAAAATCTAAAATAAATGTCACTGTGTACCCAAATCCCAAGATAACCGAATATGGCACACGGTGACAATGGGGACAATGGGAAGAATATTCTGGAGAGCTAATTGGTTGTGTAGACGTTTCTTCTGAAAGCACAATTTGAAAAATGAACTAAAGATTAAATTTGACCTGAATTTCCATTTTCCTCTCACACACATAAATGTCTATGTAGCTAATTTGGGAAAAAATTCAAACCCTAACCTTCAATGTACGGCTCGGAATCTGTGCTAAATGTGAATACTGCAAATCACCTTTCATCCAGAATGACGGTGTCCTTGAACCTAACCAGGCGATAATGAGCTTTTCTTTCTCTCACTTCTGTAATCCTCCTAGAAGCGTCATTAGAATACAACCATCTCACAATACTTTTGGAGGCATTTCCCCTTGCGACCATGCAAATAGTTACAAAAACTTGTAACATTTGTAAGCCGTGCCCATCAAGAAACAGGTAAAGTACAATGATCTAAAACACAATGGCAGCTAAAGGACTCTTTACTCTGAAAAGATCAGGATGTCTAAGTGACAGATATGTCAGAACCATCCCCACTGAGAATATGACCAGAATTTTTATCCCACACTCATTAAATTACAACACTGTGTGACTTTATAAGCCCCGACTGACATGGCATCTTTACCAAAGGGACTGTTAATAAGTGGCTGGAGATGTGGTGTTCTGTTTGCACCTCACACTTCTGCACCATTTGGGTGACTTTTTAATACTGAGAATGTATCTTCTTAATGAAAACATATCAATCCGTTTTATTGTCATTCCCTTCCCATCTCTTACATGCTACTTTCTAGTGTTTCTCATGACCTAGCAAAGATAGTTGAAGATGGGTAAGGTATACATTATACTTATATGTTAAAAATTATTTGACAATATCCATAATAAAAGGTTTTTAAGGGTATATTCTATTCTTTGTAGTTTCCACACATCATGTATACAATGTATACTAATTGTACCCAACCTCATTATTATATTTATTAACATGCAGCTATACGGGAACGTTTTCTCTTTCTGCACTAATGTATGGTTTAATAGTATTCAAGTTGTAAATCAAAATGCTTTATTTATTTTAGAACTTGAAACTTGTATGAAGTACTACCTTTTACATGACTATATGGAAGCAAATATCAAGAACAGGAAAAACAAAGCATAAAGTTGCCTCCAAATATTAACATTTAGTTTGCTAGTTGACCTAAAACAAAAGTCCAAAAATAATTGTGTGAGGCTAGATTAAACTTCCAACCAGAACTTCAACAACTCTCTCTCTCTCTCTCTCTCTCTCTCTCTCTCTCTCTCTCTCTCTCTCTCTCTCTCCTATCTCCTATCTCTCTTCCTTTCTTCCCCCTTTTCTCTCTTGCCATGTATGGATCTTACCATGTAGCCCAGGCTATCCTGAGCCTCTAGATCCACCTGCCTCTGCTTCACCAATACTAGTCTTACATGTTTCTAAGTGTGTAACACCACACTATGTTTAAAGTTGTTTTGTTTTTTTTAATGGACAATTAGGGTACAAGATCTTTTCGATCGTAGAACCCCTATCTCACTAGGCTTCTAAAGTAGCCTGCTCCCAACACACTTTAAGTGCCTGATACCTAATAAGCGTGACAAGAGCTTTATACTCATTCTGTCTTTGACTATCCTGAGACCAGAGGGAGGTGCTTTTTATGTCCATTATACAGAGGAGAATGTTGAGGCTCACTAAAGTGGATGACGACAAAGAGTCCCTAACTGGAACCAGTGATAGGAACAGAATTTGTCCCTAAGCAGAATTGTTCTTAGCCCAATTACTGATCAAAAGAAAAAAACACAAGATTTGCTGAAAAAAGTAATTAATAGATGTGAATTAATGATGTGAGGCATCATTTAAAGTGTGCCTGGGGGTGTCGATGCCTTGATCCTAGTCTCATGCTGCAAATAGAAGCCCATGCCATGCCATAGCCAAGGAGACCCAAGCCAGGAGCAACTGCCTTGCAAACACTCACCAAGAACCCATTGGAATCTTCACCCCGGTGCGACTCCAAATTCAGGACTACAACTTGCCAAACACTTCCAAAGCATGGCTTTCAGGTACAATACATTCATCTGTATTAAAAATTATCTGGGCTTGCTTCTTCTTTACAACCTCAAGTACTGAAATTTGGAAGTGTGTTCAGAGGATGTATTGCGTTCCCAAGGTCATTTAGGGTTCCGGTCTAAATGTACTATGATGGAACTGGATCCTGGGTGTGTCTTTAGAGCTCAGGATGTGGTTCTTCTGGGCATCTCAGGTCTGTAGAGGCCTGGTGGACAAGAGAACCCCAGATTCACAGGTCTGTGCCTCAGGAAGAGAATACAAACCAAGAGAAGGACAAACCAGGGCAAAAGTAATGCAGCTGCCATAGCCAGAGGCATTGAGGAAAACCAGCAGAACGGTGGCACATGACTGCAATCCCAACACTAGAGAGGCAGTAACATGAAGATAGTTGGAGATCATCCTGGCCTACATGCAAGTTCCAGGCTAGCCAGGCTACACTGTAAAACATCTCAGAAACAAAGTTACCAGAGTACCTCCATTTCCTCTCCACTCTAAGTACCTGGGGGGGGGGGGTAAATGCTTAGGGAAGTGGTTATTGTTTTAAACTAACCATCACCTTTGAGACAATACCAGGCAGATATTCTTCCCGCCTCCCCCACACCCCCCCCAAGTTGCTTGTTCTACTCTGCTACATGTGAAATGAGGGTATCTTTAGCCAAAAACATCAGTGTCTAGGGAAAGAAGTCAAGGATTGCTAATAATAATTAGTCTTTGAATCCACCCCAGCATCATGCCTTGATTAGTTGTCTACTATAAGAATTTATCGACAAGGAGGTTTGATAGAAATGCATGTATCTGAAGCACCAGCTAGTCTACTAAAAAAGAAAGAAGTGGGCACTGCAAGTTAGTTCATGTACACTCAGATCAAATGGTGGACATTCAAAGTTGTGAGGGTGTGGGGAATCTAGAACCCACATATACTGCTAGAAGAGATGTAAAATGGTACTTAACATTTAAAACCATAAATGACTGAGGTTTTTTGTTGTTATTGTGGTGGTGCATGCCTATAACCCCAGCACTTGGGAGAAAGGGCAAACAAATCTCTGTAAGTTTGAGACCAGCCTGACCTACAGAATAAATACAAGGATATCCAGGCCTACACAGAGAAACCCTATCTTGAAACAACAATAAGTATTCTTTCTATGTAGCCCAATACTTCCACTCACATGTATGTATGCAAAAGAAATTAGAGAAAGAGGAACACTCCTCCATTGCCGGTGGGATTGCAAGCTGGTACAACACTCTGGGAATCAGTCTTGCGGCTCCTCAGAAAATTGGAAATGGTTCTACCTGAGGACCCAGCTATACCACTCCTGGGCATATGCCCAAAAGATGCTCCAACATATAACAAGGACACATACTCCACTATGTTCATAGCAGCCTTATTTATAGTAGCCAGAAGCTGGAAATAATCCAGATGTCCCTCAACAGAGGAATGGATATAGAAAATATGGTACATTTATACAATGGAGTACTACTCAGCTGTTAAAAACAATGATTTCATGAAATTTTCAGACAAATGGTTGGAACTAGAAAATATCATCCTGAGTGAGGTAACCCAATCACAAAAGAACACACATGGTATGTACTCACTGGTAAGTGGATATTAGCCAAAAAGAAGCTCAGAATACTCACGATACAACTCACAGACCATATGAAACCCAAGAAGAAAGAAGATCACACCAAAGTGTGGGTGCTACAGTACTATTCAAGAGGAAGAAAATAATCTCTGCAAAGTAGAGGGAGAGAAGGAACTGGGAGGGAGAGAGGAGAGGGGAGGGAAAAAGGCAGACCAGTTCAGTTGTGGGAGGAAATGGGGGAGAAGTGCAGGAATTTGAAAGTAGATGTTTAGCAATGGGGGAAGGAGAGCTGAGGGTAGCCACTAGAAAGTCCCAGAGGCCAGGGACCCAAGAGGTTTCCAGGACCCAACAGGGAGGACTTTAGCCAAAATACCCAACAAAGGGGAGACAGAACCTGTAGAGACCATATCCAGTGGATAGACTCGGTCCCCAGTAGAGGAATGGGGCCACACACACACCTCAAAAAATATTAATCCACAATTCCTCCCGTCAAAAGGAAATGTAGGGACAAAGAGTGGAGCAGAAACTGAAGGAAAGGCCATCCAGAGACTGCCCCACCTGGGGATCCATCCCATCTGCTGACACCAAACCCAGACACTATTGCTGATGCCAAGAAGTGCTGACAGGAGCCAGGTATAGCTATCTCCTGAGAGGCTCTGTCAGAGCCTGACTAATACAGAGGCAGATACTCACAGCCAAACATTGGACTGAGCTTGGGGACCTCAGTGGAGAAGTTAGGGCAAGGACTGTAGGAGCTGAAGGGGTTTGCAACCTCAGAGGAAGGAAAACAGTATCAACCAACCAGAAACTCCGCCCCCTGCCCCAAACTCCCAGGGACTAAACCACCAACCAAAGAGTACACAGGGGTTACCCATGGCTCCAGCAGATTATGTATCAGAAGATTGCCTTATCTGGCATCATTGGGAAGCGAGGCCCCTTGGTCTTGTAAACTTTATATGACTCAGCACAGGGGAAGGCCAGGAGGCAGGAGTGGATGGGTGGCTAGGGGCACACCCTCATAGGAGCAGGAGGAGGGGAATGGGATGGGGGGGGGGGGGAGGGGAAACTGGGAAGTGGGATAACATTGGAAATAAAATAAAATAACCAATTAAAAAAAAAAGAAAAGAAAATATGTACGTACAGAGCCTTACAAGCAAATATTCATAACAGAACTATTTAAAGGAGCTGGAAACTAGAAGTGATCTATGGTGGGAAGTTGCTAAGTAACAGGAAACAAATTGCTGATTCACATTTATTCATGCATCTCCAAAACGGTATTTCGTGTAAGAAAAGCCCGACAAAAATGACTGTATACGATTGAATTCCATCCATCCAAAAATAGGCACGCAAAACTGTGGAGAGAGCTACTCAGTGGCAACACGGGCGGCAGCATGTAAGAGTAAGAATGCCCTCCAGACAAAGCAACTTGGGTCATGATGGCTGCGTAATTTTATCAATTCACTAATACCCATGGAATAATACAGTTATCATAGCCAAATTACGTGGTGTATGCCTAACGCCCCCAGCTGTTAATTTAAATGGGTGAAGGAGTAAAGAGGAAGAAACATGGAGCGTGTACAGGCACGGGATGAGAGAAAAGAACACAAACTTGCTAGAAAGTGTTCCTGTTGTGCTTGTGTGGGGTTCTTGAACCCCAAGAGACCACCAAGGAGCCATTTCCAATGTGATCAAGTTAGGGTCTCTTTATTACAAGCTCTAACACAGCCTCGGGGGAAGATGGAGCAACCTGGAACCCTCAGCAGGACAAGGTTGTATAGGGAATGGGATGAATGAGTGTCCAGCCTGGCAAGTATCTAACAGAATGACTAGGTAAGCCCCCCTAATGGGTAGGTGTTCTGAAGCAAGGCCGTGAACAATAACAAACGGTCTGAAAGTACATCTGAAACGAGCAGACTAATCTTTGATTAACTGTTACTAGGAAGTAGCTAGGAAGTAACTCTGGCCAAGGACACGCTGTGGGGTCCTTCCTGGTATTTGGGTGCAGCTTGTGTTCAGCTATGAGTCAGTTCTCAGGCTTTTTTTTTTTTCTTTTAAGACAGAGGAAAGTCCCAAAATGGAGTAGGTTTGGCCTCTCAGTACCCTAGAGCACAGAGGCAGGCGCAGCTGCCTTGTTGTCTGTGCCTTAGTGTTTTCAGATCAAATTCCACACTGTTTAGGGGTGGCAACATGATTCCAAACGCTCCAATCAAATGAGTTACTGCCGAATGGCAATGTTGCCATGGTTTCTCCCTATGTGCATTTCACCGAATATTTGATTCCTGATTTAGTTCACAATTTATACTGTCTTTGCACCAAGTAAATTATCCCAAAGTTTTGCAACGCTTTCAGCACCTTGCAGAAATAGTGAAGCTGAATTGAACTCCTTAGGTTTTTTGTTTTAAATTAAAATATAATTACATCATTTTCCCTTCCCTTTCCTCAAGCCAAACCTTTCCATGTGCCTCCCTTGCTCCCCCTCTAAGTCATGGCCTTTTGTTTTATATATATATATATATATGTGTGTGTGTGTGTATGTACATATATATACATATATCACATAATATATGTGTGTGATATGTTATATATGAGATTATTAGTATATAATATATAAGTATAATATAATTGTAAATATATATATAGTTTTATATATATAGTTATATATTATATATATTAGATTCCAGGACACAAACCTGTAACATAATCTAAAAAGCAAATTTAAGTGCTCTGGGTATGAGCAAGTATCATATCCTGCCCTGATTGCCCAATTATCACACTTCGCAAGAACACTTCTGGAATACTGGCTCCTGTACTTGAGTCGCTAAAATTACCCATAAACTTTCAAGGGTCAGTGATACAGACATTCAGGATGTAACATAAAAAGGAAACACGTGCCAATCACTGTTTTGCAACTGGCAAATAAATGTTCCTACCTACTGTAAGTACCTGTCAGTAGAATATAGTTCAATCTAGATGAGAGGTTTTTTGTTTTGTTTTGTTTTAATATTTAAACAAATAGTTTTAAAAAATGAAAGATTTGACAAATGCGACATGTGAAACAGAGCAGCTTCACGCGGCCAATGAGGGCCACTCTCTCCCAGGAAAAGGATCACTCTTGTTTCGCTTAGCCAAGCTTAACATACAGACATTTAAAGAAACGTGTCCCCAAATGGTGCTCTCTTTCCTCATGACAAAAGGATTTATTTTTTTTTGTTTGTTTGTTTGTGGAAAAAAAAAATACTAACAAAAAGCAGTTGTAGACATTTTGTAATTCCTTTTAGAAAAAAAAAATAGCTTCGGACATATAGTTAATGCACTACAGCTGAAATTTCATCAACCAACCACACTAATGAGCACTGCCTGGGGACCCCTAATTACATTCACTGGATTTCTGTCACTGACATTAATTTCCGTCAACTTCTAGAAAAGTCTTGATGTCTTCTGGATTTTTCAAGCAGAAAAAATTTAAGGATTTCGACAGTTTCTAACTAATCCTAATTTTAATAACTGGCAGTTTTACAGCAGAACACGGTACCGAGTTGGAAACCCCACCGTGTCATTCACATACATGTCAATATTCATCTTCTCAAGATGGCTGGTGAGTCCACAGTCGAAACTGTTGTTCATTATACTATTTTTGTTCTTGATGTATACTCTAGGGTTACTTCAGAAAATTAGGTCCATATAGCCGTCAAGTCAAATTCTCTAAATCAAAATCCTATTCAAAGGGATTCCAGGAGATTGGCTTCCAGCTCATCTTCTACTTGCTAATTCTGCAATTTAAAACAAAATGTTGTTTTGCTACTATTTTATTATAATTGTGTTACATGAACTTCCTGCGTTATTCTCGGCATGAAATTGGAAAGCATACTTTTCAAATGAATCTTCTCTGCATCTTATGCTACATGATTGAATAAATAAGCACAATGCAAACATTGCCTAAGTTTACAAATGCCAGACTTGCAAAGATCCCATGCACTTAAGTGGCCACAGCTGCCCTGCCCTACACCCAAGCCATGCACTGACTCTCTTATGGAATATGTTATGGAAAATCTTAGAACTTCTGCAAGATCAGTGAATCATCCAGGTAGCAGATGACACCACTCAGAAGTGACACAGCAGAGGGACTACCCAATTTGTTCCCTGTTCATAGGTTGCTTCTACCACAAATCACAGGAAGTCTGGATATCTCTTTATCAAAGTTCCCAATAGTCTTCAAATTACAGATCTTGTTGAATTATCAAGCGTCTATAAAATGTAAATTCCTCCCAGAGAAGTAATTACATTGTTTAATTAAGTCAGATTGCATTGTTCTTAATCTCTCACTTTATGTGTGGTAAGGATTACACAGGAGTCCTAGCAGAGCACAGAGGCAGCCATGGTCTTCATAGCTATGGTGGCCTGGCAGAAGCTGGAAGGATTCACTGCATGGCACTTCCCTGAGCACTCCATGAGGCTGCCAGCCTTTAACTCTCAAAAATGCCTGGGGAGGGATTTCAGAGAGACAAAGTAGTAGTTCCCAAAGTAAAGTCTGTGCACCACTAATTTCCTCCTCCCTGGACCTAACACACACACATACACACACACACACACACACACACACACACAAACACACATACTCAAGTAAGGTAAAGGATCTGGTCATTAGCTAATTTAATTGTAAATCACTTTATTATGTATACATGAATCATATCATATTTTATGCCTTCAACATACATGTGCATCATATACATACACATGTACATATATGTATATTATCCTAGGTGATTCCTTGCCAATCTAGTCATCAATTGGGAAAATGGCTCCATCAGACTGTTCTATCGGCAAGGGCATTTTCTTTATTAATGATTGATATAAAAGTGTTGTGATGGCTATTTCTGGTTGTCAACTTGACTACACCTGGAATGAACTATGTAGCAGAAGATGGCCTAGTCAGCCATCATTGGGAAAAGAGGCCCCTTGGTCTTGCAAACTTTATTTGCCCCAGTACAGGGGAACACCAGGGCCAAGAAGTGGAAGTGGGTGGGTAGGGGAGCAGGGAGGGGAAGGTATAGGGGACTTTGGGGATAGCATTTGAAATGTAAATGAAGTAAATACCTAATAAAAATTGTGGAAAAAAATCCAGAAATAGAGGGCACACCTGTGTTCCAGATCTTGAGACTGGAAGACACAGGCCTCTACCCAGATCTTAACATGGAAATCTTGAGGCATAGTGGCCATGAAAAGCTTAGGTCCAGGTAAGGTAGTACATGCCTTTAATCCCAGGAGACTGAGGCAAGCAGATCACTGAGTTCAGGGCCAATTTGTGACAAAGCAAGTTCCAGATCCAGGTGTGGTGGTGTGCACTTTTAATCTGGGCCACACCTTCTGCTGGAAGCCTACGTAAGAACATTGAGAGAAGGAAGACTCAGGAGGACATGACGGCTCCATAGTATGTTAAGCAGAAGGTTTTTATTGTAGATACAGAGAAAGAACAGCCAAAAGGATCTGTAAGAGTCCAGAGCACAGAGGAAAGAAGTAGACTGAACAGAGCCAGTAGACCTGACCTGACCATGAGCAAAGCAGGAGCAGGACAGGGAGCCAGTAGACTAGCCCTGACCATGAACAAAGCAGGAGCAGGACAGGGAGCCAGTAGACTAGACCTGACCATGAGCAAAGCAGGAGCAGGACAGGGAGCCAGTAGACCTGACCTGACCATGAACAAAGCAGGAGCAGGACAGGGAGCCAGTAGACTAGACCTGACCATGAGGAAAGCAGGAGCAGGACAGGGAGCCAGTAGACTAGCCCTGACCATGAGCAAAGCAGGAGCAGGACAGGGAGCCAGTAGACTAGACCTGACCATGAGGAAAGCAGGACAGGGGCAGGAATAGCACAGGGGGCAGGGGAGACAGATAATGGGGAGGGAGAGAGAGAGCAGGCAACAGAGGATGCACAGATAAAATGGCAGGGTTCTAGGGATCATTGGTAACTGGGGAGAGAGAAGCCCAGGAGGGTTCAGGGGAGGGGAGAAGGTGAGAAGAGCTAAGATGCTAGCAAGGAGTGTGAAATGTGTAACAGGTACTTGTGATTCTAAGGGAGCCTGGAGGCCAGCATAGGCACCACAGACAGCCATTTGTCCCTTCTACCAGTGATAAGGAAAATAACTCTGTTTGGTATGGGAGAACCAGCTTCACATGTTCCTAAAAGTTCTGGCTTTTGTCTAATTTCCAGAATTTGGGGAAATAGGGTTTCCTTTGGACCTGCTATCATGGAAGGTTCAGCCATAGAAGCAGAGACCTAGAGACTTGCCTAACGGCTGCATCACAGCCTGGTGGCAGAAACACTGAGGCCTTATACTATGGTCAGGTTCTGCCCGTAGTATCCATCTGAAGTCACAGGGGCAGCTGATGAAAGTGTTGAGAGAGAAATGGGTTGTGTGTTTTACTGCGCTTAGGTAGTGTTATCTTATCCCCCTAACACAACCTGCCCTCTTGGGTCACAGTTGGCTACGGTTCCAATTGGCCATAGAGTAGCATTTTGGTTTGACAATAAAAGGGAAAATAAAATAAAAATAGATAGACGATATAGTAGATAATTCTGTCCATGATTAGTCATATTGGGAAGAAATAAAGCACAGAGGGGTAGGGCAGTATGTGATAGAGTCATGGAGAAATGTAGACTTCTAAAATATTGGAGCATTACCCAGGAAAGCATGAGTAAGCCAGGGCAAACCAACCAGGGCAGAGAGCCAGGGAGTGCATGGACCAGCGGGATCCCTGGCCTCTATCTGGAATCTTTCTAAACAGTGGGAAACAGCTTCTTCATGGGCAATAGTGTGGAACTGATTAAGTGGACTGTCATTCGAAGTGGTTGATTCTCTGTACTGTCACTTCAAATGTTACCAAGAGCCTCAGAAATTTCTATTTGGCAAGTAATTACCAAGGAAGGCTATGGAGGGGAGAGAGCTTTAGAAAACACATGGTATTAGAGGGGGAAACTTGGTATAAAGTCTAAGGTTTGGTTTTGTTAGTATAAATAATATATTAACAAGTGAGCAGCCTGGATTTTGTCCAAACCGCTCTGCTATAAGTGCATAGGTAAAACTTACCAGTGGTTTTTGTTTCTATAATAGTCATAATTAGAACAGTTTCCTAGATACATCGGTTTATATCTCATAACAAATGCCCCTTCAAATATCTTTATCACTGTAAGCATTTAACAGGAACCTTTGAATTAGATGGCTAGGGAATAGTGTCTGATAAACTCTACATTTTGGAGAAGAAAGGAGAGTTCAGGCTCAGGCTGAGTCCTAGAGTCCATAGGGCATATGGGTCAGGCATGGAGAAACACCTTTCAGGTGTTGTGAGATGCTGGTGATGAAGACAAAGTTAGCCTGGGTTCTGGGAGAATCTACCTGCCATCTTCTTTTATATATATTGGGCAAGCTCCCGTGTGAGCATAAGATATCTGAATCGGCTTACACAGAGGCAAAGTGGGACAGGAACCAGCACCCTGAGTGAGAAGCACTTGTTCCCAGTCACCTGCACTTTGGCTTACCGGTTCAGTATCCTGGACTGAGTCTCCTTCAGAAATCTGTTTCTTCATCTGAAAAGTGGAGAAAATAACATCTTTCTCACAGCCGCTTCAGATCAAATGAGGGGAAATGTATGGAGAACCCAGAAAAGTGCTGAGCTCAGTGTTTGCCCTTAATACATTGTGTGTGGTTATTTCATTTGTTATGTTCTGAGTGCAGTTGTCCCCAAATCTGGCCAAGGACAAAATGCAAGCTTCCCAGGAGACTTGTTCCCTCTGTGGCCTGTCTACTGCAAACTGTTTGCTGTACTACAAAATAATATATAGACAGGGACCAGCAAATAGACCAAGTCTTTGCCTCCGAAGAACTTCCAGTGGAAATGGTAGTGCACATTGATTGCTGATGACAGCAGACACAGCCAACAACTCTAGATGGATGATTTAGGAATAAATGCTGATAAACCCTTATTTGTTATGGAATTGATGACTGAAAGCTGAAATTCCCTTATCAGATCTATATGGTGATAAATATTAATCTTTTCTTTTTCTCATTGTAGGAGGGATGGAGGACACCAGGAGAAAACGGCCCACAGAACCAGCTAAATGGGGCTCATAGGGGCTCAGAGAGTTGGAAGCAGCAATCACAGAGCCTGTGTGGGTCTGTATTAGGTCCACTGCATGTATGCTGTGGTTGTGTAGCTTTGGGTGTTTGTGGGACCCTAACAGTGACAGCAGGAGTGTCTCTGACCCGTTCACCTGCTCCTGCAATCCTTTTCTCTTACTGAGTTACCTCATTCAGCTTGCTATAGAGGTCTGTACCTAATCGTATTGCATGCTGTTACACTGTGTTCACTTGGTATCACAGGAAAACAGAGGAGCAATGGATCTGGGAGGGAGGAGAAGTGGGGGTTGGGGGGACTCCCAGGAGTCGTGGGAGGGGAGGCAGTGGTCAGGATGTATTGTATGAGAGAAGACTAAATAAAAAGAGAAAAAGAAATTCATCTTTGATGATCACTTAGATGACTCCTTCAAAGAAATCTCTAAGATGGCCTACAGAGGTCATCTGATTTTCCCAAGGGTGTACACTGATAAGTGTGAGCTTAGACTTGAACTCAAGAATGCGTGACCTAAATGCACCACATCCTTTAATTCAATATAAAATTCCGTGCTGTAGATTGTATCAGCTGGGGTGTGTATTGGGAAAATTCTAAGAATCCTTAGTTTTAAATGTAGTATCCATGGGATATTTAGAAGATAATAATAAATAATAACTATAAACCCACAATATACTGAGAACTGTAGCCAGGAGCTCTATAGGATAAAATCCTAATAATATCTGTTATTTATTAAGTGCCTGCTATATGATATTCTCCCTACATGCACTCCTGAAATTTGTATTTAGTAGTTAAATTAGCTAATATTTATTTAGTTATTTTGTTGACATTCCTCTTTTCTGAATGCTTTCAAATATTATTTTTCCTTATGTTATTGGGTATTATCAGGTTATCATTTTTGTCCACAACCTACAACCAATATTTTCATCTATAATATGTGTTTATTCATCTATAGTAAATACTTATATTCAGTGCTTTCTCTCAGTCTAACATTATGGAATAAAAATCCAATTGCAAACTTTTGAGTAACTCACCCTCTTCTTGAAGGCTCAAAATCCAGGAAGGTAGAAATGAAATTTTTCACATAAGTTTTTTTATTAATGTGTATTTTTGCCTAGCTTTTTCCACAGATTTCTTCAATTAATCTGTAAAAGCCCCATGAGGAGGATCTTTTCGGATAAAGAAGCAGACTTCAAAGGTTAAGAAACTTACCTGAGGGTATTCGGTCCCTCTGCAGAGGCACCAGAATTGGAAGTCAAATGCTTCTTACTCAAGATGATGAACTCTTTCTTGTCTTCATAGAAGCCTCCATCTTATGTTTAGATGGTACACATAACTCAGACATGAGCTAAAATCTCCAGCAGCCTCTTCCAGAACTGAAATTCCTTGTTCTGCATCACTAGCACGTCAGTTCCTATGTTAGGGTTTCTAATCTGGAAGACCTCTCTGTCCCTGCTGCCTCACTAATTCCAGCACAGCTCACATCTGGCTTTCCATAATGCCTTACTTCATCTGCTCTCTGCAAAATCATTACAAATCTTTGACTTCCTAAACCACCCATCAGTGGACTCATACACCTCAGTGCTTAACCATTTGCTTAACACAACAGTCACTTTCCTCTGTTGAATGATAAAGTAGGATACTATACAAGACTCACTATGCTCTTAAATAAGTCACTTATGCTCTCAGAACCTCATCTTTCTCACCTTCGTATAGGTGTCTCCATAATTTTAAAAATACAGTCTCCATAGTGACTACCGGGATCCATAGATGGCAAGTGGGGAACATGACTGGATGCGATCAGGGCATATTCTATGCACATATGGAAATTTCACACTGAATATAATTAAATTATATGATTAGTACGCATGAATAAAACACATATATGGGAAATGAATTTCAACTTTCCTAAGTTTTGAGCATTCAAGAAGAGGGTGAGTTACTCAAAAGTTTGCAATTAGCTTTTTATTCCCATAATCTCTGACTGAGAGAAAGTACTGAATAAGTATTTGTCATAGATGAATAAACAAATATTATAGATGAAAATATTGCTTATAGGTTGGGGCCAAAACATGGTAACTTGATAATATCCAATAGCATAAGGAAAAGATAATACCCAGAAACATTCAGGAAAAGAAGAATGCTAGCAAAAGAACTAAGTAAGTACTAACAGTCTAGACGGAAAGTCAGCAGAATAAGATGAGCCTATTTCATCAGCAATAAAAAGATATCTTCTTTACTGTATGTAAAGCAACTGTTTTCAGCAACTAAGATAGAAATGCTCCAATGACTTTGAATTCACAGCAAGAAGAGAAGCAAATAAGCCAGCTCGCATATGAGTGGGAATTTGCCCTTGTAATCAGTAATGGGGAAGCATATTTGTTCACTGTGAGTTGATGATTGGCCACATTCTAGAAAATACTAAGGACAATTCATCACCATATAACATTTCTTCTCTAGCTAGATCCATGTCAATGTCTTCAGAAAAAAAGGTGATTGAGATTGTACGGGAAAGGAATGAAAGAATGTATGGGTAATAAAGATCCATGTCTCATTTTGGAAAAAAAAAGCCCCAATTTCTGCTTCTAGTTCTAAAAGAGGAATCTAAAACTTGCTTCATTTGACCTCTGAATTACTTCTGAAACTGTATGTGAGCACTGATCATTTTTTTTTTGTCACTTTGATTCAATAACTGGTATTATTTTAAATCTCTCTTGATGAGTGCTATAAAAAAATAAATGATGGCAGAAACACAGACAATCAGGAGGTGAGAAATTAAATGCTAGAACATTAAGATGAATACTGGTACATCCTACCTACCTGGCTTTTAGTTTGTATTATCTATAAAGAATGCATATAAAAATTTTTAAAAATGGATAATAGAAAGGGAAACTGCTTCAAAATGATTCTATCTTTTTTATGTCCTTCAAAATGTTCTCTTAAAAAAAGAAAGAAAAAAAAAGAAAGAAAGAAATACAACTAAAGATAATGGTGATTGGGAAAACATTTGCTAAAGCATCCCTTGCAGCTATAATCTTCATTTATAAGCAAATATCCTTGGTTGCTTCCTGTTTCTGTTACAAACTCCAGGGGCTAAAACAATTCTCTGGGAAAGAGGTTCATTCCATCTACACTTTCAGACAATCTTTTAGAAAAGTTAGGGAAAGAACTAAAGGAGAATCTGTGGAGTAATACCTCTTAATAGCTGGATTCCATTGGCTTCTTCAGTTATTTTCTTTTTTTTTAATTTAATCTTTTTTTTTTACTTATTCATTTTACATCACACTCACTGCCCCCTTCAGGTCATCCCCTCCCACAATCCTTCTGTCATCTCCATCTCCTTGTCCTTCTCCTCTGAGTGGGTAAGACCCTCCCTGGGTATCCCTCACCCTGGCACTTTGAGGACTTTTTGAGGCTAGGGGCTTCCTCTCCCACTGAAATCAGCTAGAAGACATATCCCAGGTACAGGCAACAGTTTTTGGGATAGCCCTCGTTCCAGTTGTTCAAGACCCACATGAAGACCAAGCTTCACATCTCTACATAAGTGTGGTGAGGCCTAGGTGCAGCCCGTATATGTTCTTTGATGGTGACACAGACAGATAAACACACCCACAGCCAAACAGTGGATGGAGTTTTGGGACTCTTACGGAAGAAAAGGAGGAAAGGATTTCATGCCCTCCACAGGAAAACCAACAGAGTCAACTAACCTGGACCCTCAGGGCTCTCGGTTGTGCTGGTTCAGCTGGGAGTTAGCACTAGAAAAATGCAAATAGATCCAATCTTATCTCCTTGAATAAAGCTCAAGTACAAGTGGAGCAATGACCTCCACATAAAACCATATACACCAAAACTAATAGAAGGGAAAGTAGGGAAGAGCCTCAAACACATAGGCACAGAGGAAATTTTCCTGAACAGAACAGCAATGGCTTGTGATGTAAGATCAAGAATCGACAAATGGGACCTCATAAAATTGCTAAGCTTCTGTAAGTCAAAGGACACTGTCAATAGGACAAAATGGCAACCAACAGATTGGGAAAAGATCTTTACCAATCCTACATCTGATAGCAGGCTAATATTCAATTTATACAAAGATCTCAAGAAGTTAGACTCCAGAGAATCAAATAACCCTATTAAAAAATGGGGTACAGAACTAAACAAAGAGTTCTGAACTGAGGACTATCAAGTGGCTGAGAAGCACCTAAAGAAATGTTCAGCATCCTTAGTCATCAGGGAAATGCAAATCAAAACAACCCTGAGATTCTACCTCAGAATGGCTAAGATCAAAATCTCAGGTGACAGCAGATGCTGGCAAGGATGTGGAGAAAGAAGAACACTCCTTCATTGTTGGTGGGATTGCAAGCTTGTACAACCACTCTGGAAATCAGTCTGGCAGTTCCTCAGAAATTTGGACCTGAGGACCCAGCAGTACCACTCCTGGGCATATACCCAGAAGGTGCTCCGACATATAACAAGGACACATGCTCCACTATGTTCATAGTAGCTTTATTTGTAATAGCCAGAAGATGGAAAGAACCCAGATGTCCTTCAATAGAGGAATGGATACAGAAAATGTGGTGCATTTACACAATGGAGTACTACTCAGCTATTAAAAACAATGACTTCATGAAATTCTTAAGCAAATGGATGGAACTAGAAAATATCATCCTGAGTGAGGTAACCCAGTCACCCAGAACACACATGGCATGCACTCACTGATAAGCAGATATTCACCCAAAAGCTCAGTTGTTTTCTTATATTGCCTAGGCCCACTTACTGCTACAGTGAGGTCAGCTCACTACAGTGAGGTGTGCCCTACCACCAACAATCATCAGTCAAGACAATTCCCACAGACATGCCCAAAGGCGAATCTGAGATAGGCAATTCATCAACTGAGGCTCCCTCTTCCTGGGTGGCTCTAGTTTGTGTCAAGTTGACAAAAAATACTAACCAGTATAGCTTGGTAGGTTAAGGATTAACCATTTTAGCACTTCAAATCTACCTGAATATATTTTCATTCACCATTCTTTATAGGTGTCACAACAAAGATATTGTGAAATAATTTTCTACATTATATCTTCTTTATTGAAATATAACATGTACCAAGAAGTTTATCCTCTCCAAAGTGTATAGTGAGGAGGTGTTAGTGTATTCACACATTGCCCAATTCTGTACTGTTTGCCTCTCAAGACATGTATTTACCTGGTACCTACAGTTGTCAACTTGTTTTTAAAAGGAGTTGTTGCTAATGTCATTAAAAAGGTCACAAAATAAACTCATCCTGGATTATTTAGTGGTCCCCAGACTCAACATGAGAGAGGGATGGTACCAAAAAGAAGAAACAGCAGAAGAAAAGGCAGTGTGGAGACGAAGGCAGACACTAGGATAATGTGCCTACAAGCTAAGGAATGCCAGTAGCTGCTGGCAGCCAGAAGCTACAATGGAGACATTAAATGAACCTTTCTTCAGAGAATCTACAGAATGACCATGTCCTGATGGTGCTGTGCTCACACTTCTGCCCTCCAAAGATATAGTAGCACAAATTTCAATGGCTTTAAACTACCACATTGAAAGTTAACACAAAATTTTTACTACCACTTAATTTTAAGATATTTTCTTCGCTCCCCAAAGAAAACTATTAACCATCACATTAGTCAGGGTTCTCTAATGGAATACAACTGATTGAAGAAAATACATATTAATAAATATATTAGTACATATATATATATATATATATATATATATATATATATATATATATATATTGCCTTTCTAAGGGAATGGTTTTGAAGGAGTCACAGGATATGGTCTAGGTGGACTAACAGTGGCAGTCTTATGAGAGAAAGGCCTCAGGACTTTGGAGATGACAGTGCCATGAAATGACCACCAAGAACAGCAGCAGCACTGGGGTCCTCTGCTGCAACTGGGCTGCTCTTTCACCAATAGCCTCTCATAGGCTCTCTTCATGGTATCAAGCTGATTCTTAAGCTCCAGCTAGACAGAATGACAGAGTCTTACATCAAAATAGCAAGTAGCTCTGATAGAGTATTTAAACTTCCCTGTGAAACTTCACAAGCAGAGTATCCATCCTCCACACGGCTCTCAATATTCTTATTTTCCAAGTCCCCACAGAATATCTTATTCTCAACACTCAGTGGCTTTTCTAGCCCACTAGAAAAAAAAGTTCCAAAGTCTTTCCATACTCCTCCTGAAAACATGGTCAGGCCTGTCACAGTAGAATCCCACTATGCTGATACCAATGTGTCTTAGTTGGGGTTTCTATTGCTGCAATGGAACATCCTGAACATGGGGAAGAAAGGGTTGAATGGCTTATGCTTCCATATTACTGTTCTTCTTTGAAGAAAGTCAGGACAGGATCTCAAACAGGGAAGGAACCTGGAAGCAGGAGCTGATGCAGAGGCCATGGAAGAGTGCTGCTTATTGGCTTGCTTCTCATGGCTTTCTCAACCTGCACCTGCCTTCTTACAGAACTCAGGACCACCATCCAAGGGGTTGGTACCACCCAAAATTGGCTGAGCCCTCCACTGTCAATCACTAATTATGACAATGCATTACAGTTGGATATTATGGAGGTGTTCTCTCAACAGAGGTTCCCTCCTTTTCTGATGATTCTATTTGTGTGTCAAGTTGACATAGACTAGCCAGCACAAGTGTGAGATTTGATTTCCTCACATGTTGATTATCATCCTAAAGTATTATTTTCTGCCTCCAGTAACAATGTTCTTCTGAAAGTCTACTTCATCTTCCCTTAACAAAGCCACAGCAGCTCTGCTCTGCCGCTGTTTGTAGGGTGCATCTTCTCAGTCTATATGGGTGACACAATGAGATCATATCTTTTCATTCACGTTGCCAGTCTTTACCTTTGATCAGGGTGTTTAATCTTTTAAATTTAATGTGATGACTGATAAGGGAGGCCCTATGTCTGCTATTCTGATTGGTGTTTTTAGTAGAACATAACTTTTTATCTTCTTCTTCTACTTACCACTTCTCTGGTGATTTTTTTTTTTTGGTTTTTTGTTTGTTTGTTTTGTTTTTTGTTTGTTTTTTGTTTGCCAGTTTTGTTTTTTGTTCATTTGTTTTGGTTTTTTGGTTTTTTGTTTGTTTTGTTTGTTTGTTTTGTTTTGTTTTTTGTTTGTTTTGTTTTGTTTTTTGTTTGTTTTGTTTTGTTTTTGTTTGTTAGTTTTTGTTTTTGTTTGTTTTTTTAAGGCTAGCTCACAGATGAGATGAGGAGAGTGAAGGTATGACAAATTAAAACATACAAAATTCAATTTTATGATCGAGATGCAACTATATTTCTTGAAGACATGCTTGAATCTTTGTAAATACTTGGTCCATTTTTAGAGATTTTGAAAGAATGATTTTTGACTTTTGCCTATAGGAGTGAACTTTCTGAGGAGTGACTAAGAGGTCCTCACAGGTCTTACTCAGTGGAACCGCCGATTACCTCTCAATCTGTGAGTGAGAGATGGAGATAAGAGTATCATGTACAGAGGGAGCACATTAGAAGTTAGATAAGTGTTTTGTTGATACCATAATACATTTCCAGAAAATTCACAAACTTGAATAACCTAACTTTATGATCTTATATCAGATCAGTTGAAATCTGAAGTCTGATATGAATCTCACTAAGTCAGTACCATGGCATTGGCAGGATTTCATTGTCTTTCTGGAGTCTCCAGAGGGAACAATCCTGTTTGTTCATTTTAGTAGCTGGCAGGATTCAGTGTAGTTGGAGTGAGTTCCCATTTCCTGTTGGCTGTCAGCTAGGTGCCTTTCCTACCTCTTCTAAACTCTCCAAATGACAAGTCATGTGGACTTCCTTGATCTCCAAAGCCAAAGATGGTCTCATCTTTCTTATACTTGATTTCCATCTTTCCACCACCCTCAGAAATGCAGATTTTATTTTCCACATAACATAATGTACTGTGTGCTCCAAGCATTTAGGCATGGACATCTTGAGTGAAGTCCTGGGGAAAGGATGTGGTTCTGTCTGTCTACCACATGATATCTCAGAAAACATCTGCAACAAAGCTATCGAGTAGAAAAACCGGAAATACAGTTCAGGTCTCCTCATCCCCTGAACAACGCTCATTTAGTCACTGGACACAAAGTGATGTGGAAGATCTAACCAGCCAAACTGCATTAGCCAGCTTGCTAAAAATCACAGAATCCGAAAAATCACAGAATTTTAGAGATTGAAAGCACCTGCGTTCAGTCCTATTATTTCACAGGCATGAAAAATAAGACGCAGAGTAGCAAACATCCCACTTGCAAGTCCCAGAAAACCCAAACCACAGCAAGGCTTCTCCTGACTGCCATTCTGTTGGTTTTTCCACTACCAAATCCTTTCTCTTAAACCCATATTCTCACAAGATACACCAGCCACTCAAATGAGCCTTGCAATACAGGGCAGTTAACAAGCATGCACGTTTGATCCATAAACTTTTCTTCCGTGCTATTAACTATTTCCAACTACCTGTACGTCTCTACAACTACCTCATTAAAATTTTATGACTTCGACTTTCTCTTGTAACTCCTCTGCACAGAGATTTTCATGTAGATCTCAGCTCACAAAATGATCAAAGTTACAGTCATTTCCCTAACCCATGCTCATTTACTCCTACCAAAACCACCCAGTACAAGACACCTTTGTGGTTCCTCTGGATTACACTCTAACGACAAGCCAGAACAAGAGAGGTTCCAAGGCTCCAAACTTAAGTCAGTCTTAGAGATTCTACTGCTGCTGAGACGAAGGCTGTGAGAAGCCACTTTGCTGAGGCCTCTTCGTTGGACGGCTTGAGTAGCTCGACCTCCATTCTCAGCTATTTGCACTTCCAGCTTCACTTTTTTAAAACAAAAAGGTAAATTTTTTTAATGTAATTTCAGCCTTAATTTTGACTTCCGTTGTTAAAGTTATGATTAAAAACAACTCATTCTAAATTACCATGATAGAGAAAAAGAATATCTGTGAGGAAAAGGAGGCACAACTTAGAAAGATAGGTAAAAGGCATTTGTGTTGAGAGCCCTAAGATTAATTAAAATAATATCAATATATCTACTGTGGACATACATATCTCACAATAGAGCAAGGCCCAGTAAGAAGGCTCAGCTAATTTAAGAAGCTGACCCCCAGGACAGGTAACACACACCCACCTTCCTCAGTTCCCATCCGGCAGGACTGGAGCAAACTACTTACAAGTCACAACGAAGTGAGGGACTCTATGCTCCTCAGCATCCATCTTGGTCCTTCAACAAAGGACATCAGGACAGGAACTCAAGCAGGGCAGGAACCCCAAAGCAGGAGCTGATGCAGAGGCCATGGAGGGGTGATGCTTACTGGCTTGCTTCAAGTGGCTTGTTCAGCCTGCTTTCTCATAGAATGCAGGGCCTGGGGTGACCCCACCCAAAATGAGCTGGGTTTTCTCCCATGAATCACTAGTTAAGAAAATACCTTACAGACTTGCTTAGAGAACATCTTATAGAGACATTTTCCTAATTAAGGCTTCCTCCTCTCTCCAGAAATTCAAATAACCACATTAAAAACTGGGGTACAGAACCCAAGGAGCTGAAGGGGTCTGCAACCCTATAGGTAAAACAACAATATGAACCAACCAGTACCCCCAGAGCTTGTGTCCCTAGATGCATATGTAGCAGAAGATGGCCTAGTCGGCCATCATTGGGAAGAGAGGTCCCTTGGTCTTGCAAACTTTATATGACCCAGTACAGGGGAAGGCCAAGGCCACGAAGTGGGAGTGAGTGGGCAGGGGATCAGGGCAGGGGGAGGGTATAGAGGACTTTTGGGATAGCATTTGAAATGTAAATGAAGAAAATATCTAATAAAAATTTTTTAAAAATTGGGTACAGAGCTAAACAAAGAATTCTCAACTGAGGAATACCGAAGGGCTAAGAAGCACCTGAAAAAATGTTCAACATCCTTAATCATCAGGGAAATGCAAATCAAAACAACCCTGAAATTCCACCCCACACCAGTCAGAATGGCTAAGATCAAAAATTCAGGGGACAGCAGATGCTGGTGTAGATGTGGAAAAAGAGGAACACTCCCCCATTGCTGGTGGGATTGCAAGCTTATACAACCACTCTGGAAATCAGTCTGGAGGTTCCTCAGAAAACTGGACATAGTACTACTGGAAAATCCAGCAACACCTCTCCTGGGCATATANCCAGAAGATGTTCCAGCTGGTAATAAGGACACATGCTCCACTATGTTCATAGCAGCCTTATTTATAAGAGTCAGAAGCTGGAAAGAACCCAGATGTCCCTCAACAGAAGAATGGATACAGAAAATGTGGTACAGTTACACAATGGAGTACTACTCTGCTANTAAAAACAATAAATTTATGAAATTCTTAGGCAAATGGATGGATCTGGAGGATATCATCCTGAGTGAGGTAACCCAATCACAAAAGAACTCATTTAATATGCACTCACTGATAAGTGGATATTAGCCCAGAAACTTAGAATACCCAAGATACAATTTCCAAAACACAATAAAATCAAGAAGAAGGAAGACCAACATGTGGATACTTCATTCCTCCTTAGAATGGGGAACAAAATAGCCAAGGAAGGAGTTACAGAGACAAAGTTTGTAGCTGAGATGAAAGGATGGACCATCCAGAGACTGCCCCACCAGGAGATCCATACCATAATCAGCCACCAAGCCCAGACACTATTTCATATGCCAGCAAGATTTTGCAGAAAGGACCCTAATATAGCTGTCTCTTGTGAGGCTTTTGCTAGTGCCTGGCAAATACAGAAGTGGATGCTCACAGTCATCTATTGGATGGAATATGGGGCCCCCAGTGAAGAAGCTAGAGAAAGTACCCAAGGAACTGAAGGGGTCTGTAACCCTATAGGTGGAACAACAATATAAACCAACCAGTACCCCCAGAGCTCGTGTCTCTAGCTGCATATGTAGCAGAAGATGGCCTAGTCGGCCATCATTGGGAAGAGAGGCCCCTTGGTCTTGCAAACTTTATATGCCCCAGTACAGGGGAATGCTAGGGCCAAGAAGTGGGAGTGGGTGGGTAGGGGAGCAGGGCAGGGGAAGGGTATAGGGGACTTTCGGGATAGCATTTGAAATGTAAATGAAAAAAATCTAATTAAAAGTTGAGAAAAAAAATTGTGTCAAGTTAACATAAAACTTGTGTCAAGGCTGGGCAGTGGTGGCACAGGCCTCTAATCCCAGCACTTGGGAGGCAGAGGCAGGCAGATTTCTGAGTTCAAGGCCAGCCTGGTCTACAGAGAGAGTTCCAGAACATCCAGGGCTACACAGAGAAAGCCTGTCTCAAAAAAAAAATTTAAATTAAAAAATAAAACTAGACAGTACAGACCTCTTTGTTTATAACATGAAAAAAATTAGTTTAGTATAGGTGTGTGTGTGTGTGTATGTGTGTGTGTGTGTGTATACAACTAAATGAAAAAGGTTACAAATTTGAAAAGACACAGGGTGAGTTTGAAGGGAGAAAGGGGAAGAAAGAAGTAGTGTAATTATTAATCTCAAAAGGTAAAATCATTATTTAAACCAAAGAAAATGGCTGGATTGTTTATAGTCTCCTATGACATCAGATTTCTGTAACATCGGGTTTGAAAGACTGACACCCAGTGCTATGCCTTGTCCACTTAGAGTATTGCTGTGCCTTTGCCCAATCTCAGGTAAAACCAACAGTCCCCTTCCTCAAAAGGCTCAAGCTCTGCATTCGTGCTCAAAGACAACATTTGTTTTATTCTCCGCTGTCCACTTGTTGTTCTTCCCTTACATCTGTCTCTATCTTTTCTCTGGCCTCACCCCTTCTGTCTTCGTGCCTGTTCAATTCTTCCTAGCAAACAAACCTCATTCCTCTCTCCTGCCTTATATAAAATTTCTTAAGGAATGCATGAAAATCCCATTTTCTGTCCTCGCATTTACCCCTAATTCTTAACATTTTTAGCTACTGTCTTCAACTGTTAAATTTGTATTGCATGTTAGACTTAAAACAACTGTTTCCCACTATCAAATGTTGTGTTCCTCATTCATCCTCTTCTCTACCATATCTAAGCAGTTGCTAATCTGCACACAGTCTCTCTTCAACAACCCGTGTGTTCATTTCCTCCTTTGTATTCCTACCACAGCTTCTGGCAACCGGTCAGGTATGCCATCCTCTCTAAGCTGGTATTTACTTCTCCTGTTGTTAACTACTGAAATGCTACACATGCCTTAAAGCCTTTCCAGGATGCCCATAGACTTGAAGTTTAGAGCTATATATTTCCTCTTTATAATTCTCTATGAACACCTATCACTGATACTGTAAGTACTTCACACATAATCTTGACTCTTGGGTAATGTCTAAGATGACCAGACTAATGGTAAAGGAACATAGACTTGAAAGCAAGAAAAATGCCAAGGGGAATCTATTCTGGGAAGATGAATTTGTCATGGCACACATACACTAGATAAACAATTTGCAGGTCAATTATTATTTGTGTAGATAGTAGTAAGTTTTTTGCCATTATACCTAGAATATACTTGTATGCCAATATATAGCCTAGTTTAAAGAGCTCTTTTAAGGTTTAAACACTCTAGAAGATTTGTAAATAAAAGGAGTTGAATGGTTTGCTAACTATAAATCATGAAATTTGAAGACATTAGTAACTAGCTTGGCATAGCAATATGGACAGCTGGAATGAATATAACTGAGCATTGGTTACATGTGAAAAAAAAAAAGAGTTCATTATGAGCTAGACTGTTTCTGTAGGATTTCTGTTTGGCCTGCTGGTTTGCTCCATGACTCTTCGATAAAGCAAGTGGGACCAAAATGGCAAAACCATTGAATTTGGCACTATTTAAAATCTTCTGAATAAGCAAGCTTATACAATATAGCTTTTCCTGCCTGAGGATGGTCTGGTGAGAGTGTATGTGTGTGTGGAAGGGGAGACAGGGAGAGAGGGAAAGGGAAAGGGAGATGGAGAGAGGCAGGGTGGGGTGGGGAATCCTGAACTAAAAACATGTTTTTGTAATTTAGAACTTTTTAAATTTTTGGCAATGAATTATTTAATACCCAGAATAACAATAGCAAAAAACGGAATATTTTACAAAGATACCTACATTCAGCATAGTTTCTAATCATAGCTCCACAAAGCACAATTAAAATGACTAGAAGACATTACAAGTGCCTTCTTGAAATCCTCTCTCTCTTTTAAAAGAAATGTCTACAAGCATATTTAATAACCTGTAGCAGTTTGAACAAATAAAAATTATCCACCCACTCCAAGCCACAATTCAATTACTCATTTTGCAATACCCAAACCCTTAAGCAGAAAAGCCAAAGGAGCCTTGGAAAAGCTAAAATTTGTTAGTGGGATGAAAAGAAAGGACACGTGCAAAGACCCCTTCCTGCCCAGTTTTATTAAGCCATGTTGACCAATTAGCATATGAAAAATATCTGATCATGATTCTATAACTCTAGGTACAGAACCAAGGGTAGGAGGACTAGACTTACCTAGAAGGAAGGATTGCAAAAAGCATAAATATTGACAAATTCTGAAAATGGAGACCAAACAGAGAAATGTAGGGGGCTAACTAACTATATATATATATATATATATATATATATATATATATATATATATATATATAGAGAGAGAGAGAGAGAGAGAGAGAGAGAGAGAGAAAGTTATATAGATATATAGATATAGCGAGATATATATCTTTATATAATTATATCTTTATATAATATATATATTCAAAGCTTAGTCACAAGACTTAAACTATTACCTGAGGGCATTCCCCATCGAACACACAGAGGGCCGGGGGATGAGTATCACCCTGGAGCCATGACCTATGAAAGAAATGTTTACCTTGGGAGTCAGTCTGGGTTCAAAGCTTGGCCCTGTAACTTATGTGCTGTGTGACCTTGAGCTCTCAGGCTCTTCACCTGCACAGAAGCGTGGCTGTAGGCTTCAGAAAGTGTTAGAATTTATTCTGAGGCAGCGAGCATGGCTGTCTTCTCTTTGGAATGTGGCAGAACTACACTCTGGGAGCAACGGCCCCAGCATTAGAGGGTTAATGTAGAAAAGTTATTCTAAGCTGCTGGTTCAGGTATAGGCATCCTGTCCCAGACAGCCCATCAAGTCCCACTAATGGGATTTAAAGCAGTTGCTGCCTCCTCCTCAGTCGTGTAATGATTTCTGGAGAGCCTGAGAGGCCATTATCTGCAGTCCATACTCCGGGTCTGTCTGGGGATAATGACTTCTTAGCACAACATCAGGCCGTGCCTTCCTCTTCCGGCCACACCACACTGTGTGAGGGACCCTCGCTGAAGTCAAAGACAATTTGTCTGTCCCACCACAGAGGCCAGTGCTCTGTGTAGCACTGCCCAGCCAGCTGCGACAACGGCTCCTAGAGTCGCCCTCTAAAGCGAGGGTGTCCTCCGAAGCATTTCCTGGGAGAATGTGAATATGACAGATGAGTGTTTTCCAGTGAGAAAGTTAGACCCCAGCGTCTCCAGAGAGCCTCCGAGGTTGATGGCAAAGTAGCAGGAACTCCTCCAGTCTAGAACTGTCTCATTCAGCTCCCACCACTGTCTGCACAGCCCAGGGACAAGACAGAGTAATGGGGGTGGGAAAGCCGCAAACTACAATTTAAAAATCAATGCTCAGATGTGCTAATTAACTTAGGTTCCCATGAACGTTTTTCCTTCCTTTATTCTTTGCAATTCTTTATCTTACCATTTTTTTAATCTTATAATGTATAAGTCATCTCAAATACCGTTAAGTAGTAGGCAAGATATAGATCCTAAATAAATACAACAAATAGGATGATAAATTAAATTAATTAAAGAGAATCTACCAGGCTTGAGCGGATCCCAAAAGAATTCTTGGCATTAATCATGGAAAGAGCCTCTTGTCCAAATCAAGGGAAAGATAACATGCTCATTCTGCAGCGTGATTTGTCAAAGTAATGCTGAAATAGGAGTCCGATGGAGGAAAGGGACCACACTCCGTGGTCACTGTGAAGTGGGTGCGAACTGGTTTGAAAGTAAAAGAAAAAAAATGTTTTGCAGTTAAACAGCTACCTAAGAGAGTTTTCTCTGAAACTTCAGCTACAGCAAATATCGAGTTTCTTGACCGTTATCTCTCGTTTTACTTTAGTAAACAAAAGCTTGTGGTTTTGAAAAAAAAAGGGGGGGAGGGCTGAGGAGACATTCAGTTGGTAAACTGTTTCCCTGAGTTTGGAGTCCCTAGCACCTGTACGGAAAATAAAATAAAATAAAATAAAATAACCCACGTGTAACAAATGGTACAGCCTTAATCCCAGGGCTGAGACAGGAGGATTCCCTAGGTCTTGCTGGCCAACCAGTCTAGCCCAATCGGCAAGCATGAGGTGCTATGAGAAACTCTGTTTCATAACTCAGGATGAACAGCCATCAGCTGTGCAGCTTGGTCTTCATGTACATCCTGAACAACTGGAACTGCGGGCTATCCCAAAAGCTGTTGCCTGTCGGTGAGATGTTTTACTAGATGGACTGCCTTGTCTGGCCCCAGTGGGAGAGGCTTAAAGTGCCAGGGTCGGGGGTTACACAGAGGACCTCTACATCCTCAGAGAAGGAGAGGGGAGATAGGAGGGGGTGACTGGGAGGGGGATAATGAGCAGAATGTGAAGTAAATAAGTAAATGTAAATATATATATATATATATATATATATATATATATATATATACACACACACACACATTTTACTATATATATACATTTTACTATATATATACTATATATATATATATATATATATATATATATATATATATATATTAGAGGTTAACCTCTGCCTTTCACATGCATTTACAAATAGACATATACATTCAAATACATGCCCAAAAACCCTTGTCTGCTGAAACTAGAGGGACTATGTTAAATGCTAGTTTGACTTCTCCATACATCATCACAGTTATTTGTAAAGGAATCTGGGAAGACATTTGAAGTATCTAAAAATGGTCATTCTTATTATTCCATTTATGAAAGTTTATTTTTTATTTAAAAAAATCCAAAATTTAGACAGAAGTGTTGAGTGATACAATACTAAAATAAATGATCTAAAAGTATCTAATCCTAGAGAAAGTGATATAAATTTGGCATGCCTCTGTGGTAAAATTTTTTTCATTGTTAACATTTTTTTAATGAAATTGGAAAAACTGACACAGAAAGTAGGCTTTTAAAGAACTGAAGCATCTATATTAGCATAATAACAATTACATATAACAAAGATATGTACAGAATGTTCATAAAAGTTACAAGCAAATTTAATCAATCACACATATTTTCTAAAATTCCTGAGTTGTCTGAATGACTGCATATAATATTTATATTCTGGAAAGACAGCACTTCTTATCTGTGGGGTGTAAATAAACGGTCTTTGGTTGCACAGTAAAATCACTTCACATGAGCATAATCTTTGCCATCTTCATCACTTCGAAACCTGGGTCCAGGCAAGAAAGGACCATGGGAAAGCGCCTGAGCTAAGATGTGTGCAAGCAGCCAGGCTAGGAGGCAGGCCAAACTGGGGTGCTGGTCCCCCAAAGCAAATAATCAACTCAAAATCCATGGGTGCCTCCAGGCAAAGAGTGCTGAACACAAAACTCTGAGCATAGGACAACTCAAATTATTGAAACTGACTAGAAATAAGAAAGGGAAGACTTAGTAGACATTAGGAGTTATTATATTTCATATTTTCATGAAGCAAGAAGAAAGGTCAAACACATTAAATAGAAATGTGGAAAATACAAAAATTAAACTTCTAGAAATTCAAATGACGGTGTCTGGAAAGAAAACTACGGGAATGGTATGAATAGTATACTAGACATTACAGGGAACAAGGGAGGCAGGGAAACGTGAAAACATATAAATAGAAATGATGAAACTCAGAAAATCAATCCTGCCAAAAAGGATGAGGAAGAGGAAAAAAGAAGGAAGGCCAAGGGAGGGAGACTTCCAGTGAGCTACAGAGTTGGCTAATACGTGTGCAGTTGTAGCCAACAAAACAAAAAGTGAAGAAAAGGAAAACTTCTAAAGATAGTAATCATATTTTTATAAATTTGATGAATTTTATTACATCCAGATCCAAGTAGTTTGAAAACATCTCAACAAATGTAAGCACCAGAACTGAGCATGGTGGGTCATGCTGCAATCCCAGCACTTAGAAGGCTACAACAGAAGAGGGGCAATGAGTTTGGGGCCAACCTGAGCTACATAGCTAGTTTGAAGCCAGCATAGGCTACAGAGTGAGGAGGAGGAGGGGG
>NC_034593.1:59085721-59119777 GCF_900095145.1 Mus pahari
CAAGAAGAAGGAAGACCAACACGTGGATATTTCATTCCTCCCTAAATAGGGAATAAAATACCCATGAAAGAAGTGGCAGAGGCAAAGTTTGGAGCTAAGATGAAAGAATGAACCATCCAGAGACTGCCCCACCTGGGGGTCCATCCCATAATCAGTCACCAAACATAGATACTATTTCATATGCCAGCAAGATCTTGCTGAAAGGACACTGATATAGCTATCTCTGTGAGGCTATGCCAATGCCTGGCAAATATAGAAGTGGATGCCCACAGTCATCTATAGGATAGAACACAGAGATCCCAATGGAGGAACTAGAGAAATTACCCAAGGAACTGAAGGGGTCTACAACCCTATAGGTGAAACAACAATATGAACTAATCAGTACCCCCAGAGCTCATGTCTCTATCTGCATATATAGCAGAAGATGGCCTAGTCAGCCATCCTTGGGAAGAGATGCCCCTTGGTCTTGCAAATTTTATATGCCCCATACAGGGAAACGCCAGGGCCAAGAAGTGGGAGTGGGTGGGCAGGAGAGCAGGGTGGGGGGGGGGTGAGTATAGGGGACATTCGGGATAGCATTTGAAATGTAAATGAAGAAAATATCTAATAAAATAAGCTAAAAATAAAATTAAAAAACAAAAAATAGAAAAAATGTAAATAGAAAAAGATGAACAAAGATAAGGAAGATGGTAGATTTCTTATTGAAAATAAACACCAGCCAAGAGAATGATATCTTCAATATATCTGTTTATAACAACCTAGAATTCTGTACAAAATAAAAATTAGTTTTAAAAGACAAATAAAAATACTTACGAAAGCACAAAACTGTGAAAGAATGTATCAGCTGTTGTTCAGGCAGATAGAAGCTTGGAACTCCACAAAGGACAAAAGAAGTAATAAAATGTCTTTTCCTTAATTTTTATAAACTTTGTTATTATATCTTTTATTTTAAACCTGTTTAGAACATAATCTTCAAATTAAAATATACAATTATAAATATAAAAATACAGCTATTTATCCAATGGGTAAATTTAAAATATAAAATAAATATATTTGACTACTTAATGCAAATAATTGTAATGATATATTGCCAGGTCTTATATTAAATATAAAAATTAATCATGAATAGCACCTAGTACAAAAAGGTAAAATGAAAGTACACTATTACAAATTTCTTATACTACAAGAAAGGCCTGGCATCCAGTGTGCTGTCTTAACTTATCAGTGTAAGCTGAAGAGTAATCACAAAAGAAAACCTCAACAAAGAGCCATAGCCAATAAGATAACAAAAGAAGTCTAAATGGAGTTATAAAAGTTTTCTATCCACAAGAAAGAATAAAAAAATATAGAGAAGGTAGAAAAAGATAAAAAAAATTAAAAATTATAAACTTAAGTCCAATTATAGCAACAAAATGCACTAAAAATGAATGATTTAAACACTTCATTTAAAAGGCAGCAACTGTCAAGTTGGATATAAAAAAAAGAGTTCAATATAAAGGCACACAAGAAAGAAACGAGTGTGGGGATATACTATGCCAACAATTAATTTAAAAGGTTATATAAATATCAGACAGGTTTAAATAACATTTCAATTAATGAAATAAAATTATGTGTATTTGATGGGTCCCACAAAATACTTTGATGTATGTATATACTATATAATGTACAAATCATAATCTTTTGCTTTTAAAAATTAAAATATATTAAGTTTTGTGTTGATATATTATAAAAGATATATAATATTTAAACATTGGAACAAAAACTGATGAAATTACAAGGAAAACTAGACCATCACAATTTAGAGATTTCAGCATCCTCTGTCCACAACAGAGTAAGTAGGCAGAAGACTAATAAGGAAACGGGTAGTTGAACAGAATGCCAACCATCTTGACATAGTCCTTGAAGGGCACAGATTACCAAAAGCATACTCAAGAAGTGGGTATTCTGAATACTCCTATATCTATTTTTAAAAAATTATTGAACTTGTAGCCGGGCATGGTGGCACACGCCTTTAATCCCAGCACTCGGGAGGAATAGGCAGATTTCCAAGTTCAAGACCAGCCTGGTCTACAAAGTGAGTTCCAGGACAGCCAGGGCTATACAGAGAAACCATTTCAAAAAACAAAATAAATAAATAAATAAATAAATAAATAAATAAATAAATAATAACTTGTAGAACATAACCTCTAGAACCAAGTGGATTCTCTGATTAATTCTACCAAGTATTTGTGGAAACAGTAACTCCAACTCCTCAAGAAATTTGAAAAATCAGAAAATAATTTTAAACTTATTCTATGAGGTCATCAGTAATTCAACAAAGTTAGTGATCAGTATCAATCATAATCTTGAAATTCACAACAAAACTTTTTAACATTATCACAAATTTTTATCAAGTTAAATTCAATAGCATATACAAGATGTGCTGAATTATAATTGAGTAAATATAGTTGCAGAAATGTTAAGGTGCTTTAGCATTCAGAAAAAAATGAGAAATTAATGTAATTGTCTATATTGATAGATTGAAAAAAGGAAAGGTAGGAGGCCAATACAAAAGGAAAGTGAGGGAGGATGAAAATAACCTTAAGGATGTTTGAAAAAGACTCAAAGAATTGTGTTATTTTATATCTGCCTAATTTGCCTATTTGCATACATTATGTATTAGTATACGCCTATGCATTAGGAGTAGTCCCGTGGGTGTTCAGAACTAAACCTAGGTCTTCTGTAATTTCAGTTCCAGGGATCTGATGGCATCTTTGGCCTGTATGGACACCAGCACACACACAGTACACACAAATTTACACAAGCACACATACAAATACATATGTGCATACATACACACATACATACATACATAACCTTCTTTTAAAAGGAATCACTGATATGTAGAACAACATGGATACCTTTCAAAGTAGTGAAATAAATGAAAAGAAACCAAATCACACACCAGACAAGAATATATAAAGCACATATCACAGTTCCACTTATATAAAATATTGTATTCCATCAATATCTTATTAAAACTTACCCCAATGGAGACCACTTTGGTGATGGTCTGTAGACTGGGGGAAGAAGAGTGGATAATAAACAAACTTTTTTTAAAAAAAAAAAAGTCTAAAAAGGAGATATAAGAAGAAGTACCTATAAAGAAGGACCCCTGAAGACACAGTCTTCCTTTCTAAAGATTTTGCTTGAGCAAAAGACCACTAGTGGATGAATGCCAACATCAGGTTCAATTAAATACTGTACTTATTATTGTTACTGTTGCTTAGGCCTAGTTGATTTTCTCTCAGCCTGTAAAGTCATGTACACTTGCCTGGTCATTGAACTGCATAGAAGACCAAGGACGAAGACACGGACCAAAAGAAAGGATTTGTAACTGCACCCAGGAGGAAACCTGATTGTATGTTTGCCTGGTTGGGTTCAAAAAGATCAAGTGCTGACTGGCTTGTCCCATTACCAGTTCAAAAGGATACAATGTGACACCCATATAAATATGGAAGAAAGAAAAGAAGAGACAAGAACACAGGACAGAAGATGATTGGTAAGCTGATTTTATTTTATAACAGGAGGAATCGAAATCATGTGCTGTCTAAAAGATAAACACGAGAACAGAACAAAATTTAAACTTTCAACTACGTCTGAATTCTATAAAGCTGCAATCAGATCTGCCATTGGCAAGCCACAAGTACTTTGTGTGACACAGGGACAGAGGCAAAACAATCCTTCAAAATTGGAATACTAGGCTTGGCTGCTGATGTAATAGGGAACAATGATTAAACTATCAATCAAACAGATTTTTTAAATATGTTGCATGTCATAGCCAGAGATTTCAAACCCAGGACAAAATCTGGTGTTCGTTACAACAGAGATGAATTGGGTGGTCTCTTAGTACACAGATGATCACAAAATCAGCATAACGTGGAAATCACTTCAAGGAGTATTTTCTTCATCTCTCCTCATGAAGATTCCAAATTAATAAAAGCAATGTTATAGATTTATGAGTCATGGCCCTGTAGAGTGTTTTATGCTTCCCTCCAACTTATTTACCATGTTTCAAAGCAAAATCATCTAATATGAACGCCATTCTATAACTATATCTAAATATCTTTTCTTTTTAAACAATTGAATTCCTGGTTATTTTTTCCAGATGCACAGCTCTTTAGGAAAAAAAAAAGCAAATCTCCTCACTGAGCCGTCTGGATGGCTAGCAGGGAAGGGGCTGTCTCAGTACCAATTCTCTCTAGAACCTATTTTATGCTCACTCACATAAATTGAATGTTCTTCCCTATAAGGGAACATTTAATTGAAATATTACAAGCTCCCATGTGATCACTTCGTCCTCAAGTTTGTTTCCAGGTAAAATACTTTCTGTGCAGTTGAATGTCATAGGCTGCTTATCAAAAAAAATAAAAACATAGTATGGATCGTTTTATGCTACAACTGCCAGAAACCAAGTCCAAATGTCTTGCTTGAATATCATGGTGCCCAAAGGAAGGGAGTTCACTCCTGAAAATTGACCTCTGTTTCTTAGCAGGTATTCTATTTCAACATGCAAGCTACTTTAAGGCCTTTTAAGAGCAGATAAAATGTGTAAGAAAAATAAATGTAATTGGAACACGTATACTTTTTCTATGTCTAACTATAGCAGCTTCCGTTCATCCTACGAGTGTTTGTGCCTATTACAGTGTGCCAGTTACTGTGTGAAGTACTCGGTTAGATGAGCAAAACTTGTTTCCAACCTCAGGATAATCATAAAATAATGGAGGTTACAAAGAAGAAAAACATAACTTCTGTGGCAGGTTCATAAAGTCTTTAGAGAGTCAAATATCACACTTTGCCAACAGCCTTTACAGAAAGGTGATTGGCAAGAGTGACAAATCCTTTCTACTTTGTTCTCCAATCATGAATCGCACTTTAATACTCCTAAGAAGTACACATCATCTACTCTCTGCCCTTATACATAGTCCAAAGGTCCCAATTTGTAACGCTCTGCTCCAATCCTCATACCAGATCACATGTCCAGTGGTTCAGAAATGCAGTCACCAGGTGTACTCATTTCTGTTTCACTACCTGGCTCAGGCTGTTCTTGAACCCCCAAAGCAGGCATTCATTTCCGCCCTTATTATTTCCTCATCCATATGAATCTCAAGTCATTTCAAGGCCCAAGTAAGTACCACTCTTACCTTGATGTGTTTTCTGTGCATAGGGCAGCCTGCCCGCTCTTCTTCAAACATCTGAAGTTCTAATTACTTGGGTACATTTTATCTCCAGTTATCTGCTGGTTTTCACCTTCCCAAGGCGATTCTGGTTTCTTCAGGAACATTCACTCTAATAATGTTCAGAATTATAGCTAATCCTAATTTATTTTGAGGTCAACATGAGACAATCATTTTTCGTGGCATATGAGCTAAATAATAAATATACATTAATAGCTACTATGTATCTAATAGCAACATGCCAAGCCCTATTTTATTTAGGATTAAAGCAATAGTAGATTCTGGAATTCTCTACTAAGAAATATCACATTTTACTTAAATCTACCATATTACTATGGTAATGTGTTGTGGTTTTGAGTATCTACATTGTGCCAAGAACTGTATAGCAGTTATTTCACTTGAACATTGTAGAGCCATATGTAGTAAACATTATCAGCATCACTCAAAAGGTCAAAGCACTTCTCCCTAGACCATTGTATAGGGTTGAGGTAAAATTCTCAAGTATGTTTGTTCTTCACTACTTGTGTGCTGCCTCAGTTAAACAAAAGGCCATTCTTAAGTTCATCAATAAAAAGTATATGAGACTAGTTCAACCAGTTTATACTAAATATTCAGCTCAGATTTAACTCCATATTTATGTAGTCTGAATAAGACTGGTAGTAATTTGCCATAAGATGTTTAGCTCTGAAGATACAAAATGCTCAGATATTTAATGTTTGTAAAAGTATTCGGTCAGTCTCCTGGTCACTATAGACAACTAGGGGCCCAGGCTTTGCATTATGCACCCCTGATCACATGACTGACCCTGAAGGTAGTTGGTTTCCTTCAGTGTTATTTTTGTATTTATTGCTGTTTTGCCCACTTGTCTAAAAATGATGATGCCAGACATTCTCAATTTCATCCTCTTCAGTCTTTTTCCAAGGATAAAGTGACATCTATTTAATTGAGCATGAGAATTTCCCCCCCCTCTATTTCCTGCTACTTTACAATGGTGTAATAATTACCACTGGAGCAGGGAAATTTATTATCCAATGCATTTCTGCTACACTCACACACATTTTGTTAAATGCAAGTGGTAATTATTTACTTATTTGTCATCAATAGTGCCTCCGAGTCGGTGGGACCTTAATTACTTCCTAATTATCCAGACCCTTATTTCTTTATAAAGACTGACTTGAAAAGAGCAGTTCAATAGCTCAGACATTTTACAACTACCATTGATTTTTTTTTCCTCCCTCCTCATTTATTGATGGGCCATTCTCCCTCTTGCATTTCTTGTTCCATGATAAAGTTGTAAATGAGCTGGTCTATCTTTCTCATTTCTTTACTTAGCCTTAGCTTGTGGGCCTCTTCAACTGCTTTGCCTCTCCCAGCTGCAATAGGTTCTACTGAGACTCTCTCGGATGAATACTTCCTTGTGATACATTTCCTTTCAATGTTCCTTTCACCTTTAAACTTTACAGTTTCCTGTCTCATAAATTCTGGGCCCATTTCCACAAAATTATGCTGCAGAGAAACCATTCTAGCAGAGAAACTTCTTCACCTCATGCTAATATATACCCGATCCTCTGTGATGTTGTCCCTTTTTCTCTTTGTGCGTTTAATATACCTAAAAGCTGCAGAACCCAATCGCGTATATTTCAATAGAGGAAAAAAAAAATCAAACAGCTCTGTCAATGAATAGCATATGTATTTACCTCCAGAAGCCTGGGGAAACAGAAACAATCAGAATAGCTCTATAAATAGGAGCTTCATCAGTTTAATCTCTTCAAAATTTCCACAAACAGGGCCATTCCGCCCAAGGTAAGATTTTCTCCAGTGATTTGCTCCATCCATGGCACAAGACCCTATTTATTCTCTAACATGTGCTCTAAACATGAAGTAATCTCTGCCGGCTGAAATGGAACCTTCCACTTAAATAGCAGGGAATATTTTATTTCTGACATCCATACCTTGGGTGCTAACTTTTTTTTCCTGCATTCCTTTCCACAAGTCATCTTTATCCTTCCTATAAATATCCTAAAATAATAAAAACAGGAACACAAAGACTATGGTTTCAAACTTAGCCCATGCCATGTGACGTGGCAAAGCACTGTTTTATTCTCCTTTTGCTCCCATCACAAATTACCAGAAGGTTAATGGTTTTAAATCGCATAAATCTACTGACTATTCAGGAGTCATGTGTCTAAAGTGAGCCCCAATGGGTTAAAATCAAAGTGTCAGCAGGACTGTGCTCACACTGTATGCTAGGATAGAAAAGGCTCCATTGAGCAGACCCAACACCTCATCTGGGCAGCACAAGAGAGCTGGTCCTGGCTGTCCCAAGGGGGAGTGTACAGGAGAGCTGGCCCTGCCACTCATCTGGCATGAGGTGACATGGATGCCGGAGTAATACCCACCCTCCCCTGGCAGGAGCCTAGACAGCTGACCCTGGGGTCATGAGAGCAGGAGAGCTAGCCCTGCCCCTTTATTGGCTGTAGCACTCAAGAGCAAGAGGACCCTGCAACTTGCCTGGTCAATACAGTGGAGCTGGTCCTGGTGGCAAAGGCACTAACTAGTGAGCCAGTCCTGAGGATGTGCAGAGCAAGAGAGCTTTCCCAGCCCCTCACGGCCTGCAGCACTTGCCAGAGTGGGCTCTGAACCTTAACTGGGCAGTACAATGAGGTTGGTTCTGCCTGAGGGCATGAGAACAGGAGAGCTGACCCTGCCTCTTGCCAGTGGTGAGCTTTGGGTAACCTAGCTGAAGCAGTGCTGGAGAGCTCCCCGCGGTGCCGAGGATAAGGGAGAGCTGGCAGGCTGACCAGCTACCACCCAGGCCCAGGCCCACTGTGAATTAGCTCACACCAAAACTGATATCATCTTTAAATGTTTGGGGCATGTGAAAGGGGCAGTCTTACTATTCCAAAGCTGTGGGATATGGCTAGAATAACAACAGAATAAATTGGAGAAGTCCTGGTGAAGATTCAATATTGATGGTGTCAGAGAAACCAAAGATCTAGAACCAGACCAATGACTTATTGCAATGAACATTTGCCAGTAAAGATGTGTGGACACAGTGAATTACTGTGGGACACACTGTGACATACTCCAACTTCCATGACAAGATGCTTTCTATGCTTTATTGTTGTTATTGGTGGTGCTGATGGTGGTGGTGGTGGTGGTGGTGGTGGTGGTGGTGGTGTGTGTGTGTGTGTATTCTGAGTGCTTACATGTCAAAAGACAGTGCTGGGTGTGCAACTCCATCTCTCTCCACACCCATCTCTCTTTATCTGTTCTTTTGTGAAAGGATTTCTCTCTGAACTTGATGCACATATTTTCTTGGACAGATTTCTGACATCCATAACAGTAGGACAATTTTTATAACAGCTTATTACAGCAGCAACAGGCAACAAACACAAGGCTAGACCCAATCATAGATGCTTTTTGCCTGTTTGTTGTTGTTTTGAATTGTGTGTTTGTTTGTTCATTTGTTTGTTTGTTGAGGCATGCTTTTATGTGGCTAAGGTTTTATGTGACCAAGGATCAATCACCTTGGACTCCTGATCTTTGCTTCGGGCTCCAGGTGTTGGAACTACAGGGAGTGTTGCAAGGGCAAAGAGCAGATATGAGGAAAGGGGAAATGAGTGGGACTGGGGCACACGATGTGAAACTCAAAAAGAATCAAGAAAAAAAGAAGAAAATGGAAGAAAAGAAAAGAACAGGTTGGACCTAGTACCTCACCTTTTCCAGTTTCCAGAGCCTACCCTCAGTTTTGCTGCCCATGTAAGGAAGGGAAATGGACAGAAGAGCATCTCATACTATATCATTCTCAACACTGCCTCTCCTACTTTTCTCTTTCTGAGGGGTCTGAGATTCAGGGCCCTTCTGATGTACACAGGCTAATTGCTGTCTCACAGCCAGCTGACTAACTGAATGAATCCTCTTTGCCATGAACATATGTTCAAGTTCCAAGTGATAAGATATGAATATCTTTGAGGAATCATTATTTGCCCTATCACAGTATCCCATTTGTACTTGTTATTAGAACAATGAAATTGTATTTCAAATAAGCATTATCCCCTTAAAAATAAAATAATTTGAGAAGACCATACATGTTCCTAATTGTACTAAAAACGTTGGAGGTGTTTGGAGTTTTTTCTTTATTTGTTTGGTTTGGTTTGGTTTTCAGTGTTGTCTCCAAACTCAACAGAACATTCTTAGAATATTAACAGTTTTATCAGATTTTTATATATTTAAATATGTATAAACAAGCAAGAGAAGCAGTTCATACCTGAAATTCCCACACTCTAAAAACTGAGGTAGATCCAAAATTAAAGGTTTGTCTGGGCTATATAAGAAGATCCTATCTCAGAAAATCAAAAAAAAAAAAAAAATTACATGAATTTGCTTTTGAAAAGAGCCAACACCATAAGAAAGCAAATGTTTTGTCTTCTATAAATAATCAAATAAAAAATACCACTTAAATCCAAAATGAGACCAATAAAATAATGTGATCATTTTTTCCAGCATAAACATTTTTTAAGTAATAGTATTATAATAAAACTTAGTCTGATTCTCCTTCACCCCCACCTTGTTACTTAGTTCTTTGGTCTATGAAGTATAAAGTGGTTACCCTTTACTTTACAGCTAATATCCACTTATAAGTGGATACATTCCATGTGTATCTTTTTGGGTCTTGGTTACCTCAATCAGGATGATAGTTTCTTGTTCTATACATTTGCTTACAAATTTCATGATGTCATTGTTTTTAATAATGGAATAATACTTTATTGTGCAAATATGCTACATATTTTTTTATTCTTTTTGCTATTAAGGAACATCTAAGTTGTTTTCAGTTTCTGGCTTATACGAATAAAGTTCCTATGAACATTGTTGAACAAATGTCGTTGTGGTATGGTAGAAATGTCCTTTGGGTAGTATAGCTAGGCCCTGAGGTAGATCAATTCCCAATTTTCTGAGAAATGACCATATTGATTTCCAAAGTGGCTATACATTGTATTTCCAGCAGCAAAGGAGGAATGTTCCCCTTGCTCCACATCCTTGCTAGCAATGAGCTGTCATTTGAGTTTTTGATATTCACCATTCTGACAGATTTAAGATGGAATCTTGGGGTAGTTTTGATTTGCATTTACCTGATGGTTAAAGATGTTGAACATTTCTTTAAATGCTTCTTGGTCATTAGAGATTTCTCTGTTGAGAACCCTGCTTTGGATTATTTTGTTTGTTGATGTCTAGTTTGTGTGTGTGTGTGTGTGTGTGTGTGTGTGTGTGTGTGTGTGTGTGTGTGTGTGTGTGTGTGTTTAGTTCTTTATATATCTTGGATATCAATCCTTTGTCAGATGTGGTATTGGTAAAGTTTTTTCCTATTCTGTAAGCTGCTGTTTGGCCTTTTGATGCTATCCTTTGCCTTACAGAAGCTTTTTTATTTTCATCAGGTCCCATTTATTAATTGTTGATCTTAGTTCCTGAGCAGTTGGTGTTCCGTTCATGAAGTTGTCTCCTATGCCAACAAGTTCAAGATTATTCCCACTTTTTCTTTTATAAGGTTCAATGTATCTGGATCAATGTCAACGTCTCTGATCCATATGGACTTTGGTCTTATGCAAGGTGACAGATATGGATCTATTTGTATTCTTCTTCTTGCCTACATCCAGTTACACCAGCAACATTTGGGGAAGGTGCTTTCTTTTTCCGTTTTGTATTTCTGGATTCTTTATAAAAAATCAGGTATCTATAGGTATGTTAATTTATTTCTGGGTATTCAATTCCATTTCATTGATCAACCTGTTTTTATGCCAACACCATATTGTTTTTATTACTATTTCTCTGTAGTGCAGTTTATTTTATTTTATTATTTTCTGTGTATGAGTGTTTTGCCTGCCTGCATGTAATGTCTGTGTACCACATGTGTGCCTGATGCCTGGGGAGATGGGGCACCACCATGTGGGTCCTAGGAATCGAACCCAAGTCCTTTGCAAGAACAACACATGCTTTTAACCACTGGGCCAACTCTCCAGCCCCTATAGTGCAGTTTCAAATCAGGGATGGTGATACCTCCAGAAGTTCTTTTATTGTACAGGATTGTTTTAGATATCCTCATTTTTTTTATATGATGTTGAATATTGTTATTTCAAAGTCCATAAAGAATTGTGTTGGATTTTGGTGGTAATTACATCAAATCTGTAGATTGCTTTTGCAAAGATAAGAATTTTACTATGTTACTCCTACTGATCCATGAGCATGGGAGATCTTTCTGTCTTTTGATATCCATCTGAAATGTCTTCCTTCAGAGACTTAAAGTTTTGTTATACAAGGTCTTTCACTTGCTTGGTTAGAATTAACCAAAGAGAGTTTATGTGAGATTTGTGACTGTTGTAAAGGATTTTGTTTCACTGATTTCTTTTTCAGCCTGTTTATTTTTTGTATATAGGAGGGTTACTGTTTTGTTTAAGTTTGTTCTGTATCTAGACACTTTGCTGAAGGTGTTTATCAGCTGTAGGAGTTCCCTGGTAGAATTTTGAGGATTGCTGATTTATACTATCATATCATCTGTGAAAAGTGATACTTTTACTTCTTCCATTCCAATTTGTATCCCCTTGATCTCCTTTAGTTCTTGTATTGCTTTAGCTAGAACTTCAAGTACTATAGTGAACAGATATGAGACAGTGGATAGCTTTGTCTTACTCCTGATTTAAGTTTATCTCCATTTAATTTGATGTTGGCTATTGGCTTGCTCTACATTGATTGCCTTTATTATGTTTAGGTATGTGCCTTGAATCACTGATTTCTCCAAGGGGTACTGGATTTTGTCAAAAGCTTTTTCTGCATATAATGAGATGGAAATGTGGGTTTTTTTTCTTTTAATTTGTTTATCTGGTTGATTATACTAATATATTTTTGTATGTTGAACCATCCCTGCATCTCTGGGATGAAGTCTACTTGATCATTCTTGGATTTTGTTTATGAGGTTTTATTGAGTAGTTTTGCATCAAGGTTCATGAGGGAAATTGGTCTGAAATTCTCTTTCTCCTTTGTTGAGTTTTTGTGTGGTTTAGGAATCAGAGTGACTGTGGCCACAATGAATTTCCTTAAATGAATTTCCTTCTGTTTCTATTTAGTGGAATAATTTGAAGAGTATTGGTATTAGCTCTTCTTTGAAAGCTGATAGAATTCTAGCCTAAAACAAGGGAGGATGGAAGGAGAGAGTACTGGAAGAGTCAACTGGAATTGGGGGTCATCTCATAGGTGAGATGGAAACCTAGGACAATGGAAACTCCCAAGAATCAATAAGGGTGACCCTAGCTAAGACGTGTAGCAGTGTGAGATATGAAGCAGTCATCTTCTGTAACCAGGCAAGACTTCCAGTGGAGAGCTTGGGACACCAACCCACCCATAAAACCTTAAACCTATAATTTCTTCTACCTACAAGATGTGCTGGGGTAATGGTGACGCAGATATTGTAAGAGTGGCCCACCAATAACTGGCCCCCTTTGAGATCCATGCCATGGGAAGGAGTTAATCCCTGACACTAACCTGAGTGCCAGGCACCAGAGGCTAGACAGCCTAGAAACCCACAATACAACCAAACACAAACGGAAACAATTCAATGAAATGATTCCTGATGATATTCTGCTACACTAGATTGGTTCTAGCCTAGTTATCATCAGAGAAGCTTCAGCCAACAACTGATGGAAACAGATGCAGAGACCCACAGCCAAACATTAGAAGGAGCTTAGGGAATCCCTTGGAAGAGGAGGAGGAAGGATTGTAAGAGTCAAAGGGTCAAGGACACCACAAGAAAACCTACAGAATAAACTAACCTGGGCCTGTAGGGGCTCACAAACTGTACCACCAACCAGTGAACCTGAATGGGACTGATTGAAGCCCTACACATGTATGTTACAGTTGTGTAGCCTGGTCTTCTTGGAGGACTCCCAACAGTGGGACCAGGAGCTATCTTTGCTTCTATTTCCTAATTTGGGGACTCTTCCCCCTACTGGATTGCCTTGTCTAGCCTTCATAGGAGAGGAGCTGCCTAATCTTACTGCAACTTGATATGCCATGGCTGGTTGATATCCATTGAGACTCTTCCTTTTCTGAAGAGAAATGAAGGAGGAGTGGATGGGGGAGTGGGGTAAGGGACTGGGAGGAGAAGAGGGTGGGGGACTTCAGCCCTTCAGTCGGGGTATAAATTAAATTAAGTTAAATAACATTAAGAGACAAATAAAATAAAATAGCTAGTGAGCACTTACTAGCAATCTGTACTATTCTGGGTGCTGTTGCATGAATTAACTCAGGCTTGTGACATAATTAGAAAGTGTGTATGTGTGTATGGAGGAGTGTGAGTCTGTGTGTGTGTGTGTGTGTGTATGTGTGTGTATGTTTGTGTATGTGTGTGTGTTTGGTATGCTCACATGTGTGTGCAAGTGTACATGCCTACATGTGCATGGGTGGGGAAAGAGAGGGACATCATGGATCCTCTTCTATAACTTGGGCTTATTTCTTTGAGGCAGGGTCTCTCTTTAAACCTGAAGCTTATACATTGTTTTGTCTAGGCTAGCAGTCAACAAGCCACGGTGACCTTTTCTCCACCCCAAGAGCACAGAGACTCAGAACCCCCAAGACTATTATGAGCTCGTTATATGTATGCTAGGTTCCGATATCAGGTCCTTGTAATAAGACAGCAAAAAACTCATAACCACTGAGTCATCTCCCAGCCACAGAAAGTACTATTGTGAACACCAGTTTACATGTGATTATGACAACCAGACAGTTTCAATAACTTCCTTGAAGTAACTGGCTAAGAAAAGGAAAAGCAGAGATTTTAATCCCAGCAATTTGTTCCCGATCCTATAATCAGAGCCTGACCCATGCAACCCACCATTTTCTTTATAGCGAACCCCTCTCCCAAGTGTTTGGTGCATTTCAGTAGCAAAATAGCCTGCTTAGAAGCAAGAAAATTGGGCATTGTAGAATAAAAAGCTAGAAGCCATATGATGTATTAATTTGGTTTGTGCTTTGTGCTGTTTACCCTTAGAATAGCACAATGACCACAAAATTACACATGAGACAAAGATAAAGAGGAAAAAAACATCCAACAGTATCATCAAAATAGTCATCTAAAGTATACTTCAGATTTTCTCCACCGTATTTCTGGGTGCAGACACTAAAGAAGTGTAGCCGTGCAGCCGTGGAATGACCTTCTCTAGCTGCTAGAGTTGGGGTGAGAACCTGCAGTTCAGGAAGCAAGTCAGAAAAGGCACAGATGACTCCAGTGCGGTGGTTAAGTGTGGTAGACAACACCAGGAGTGAGCTGAGAGTGGCTTAGTCTAAGAGTAGAGTCTGTGGGCACACTATTCTAGTAGAAGCAGACATATTTAAGTCTTTAAGGTCAAGTTTATTTGTAAAATAATTTAGCTGGTCATCCTGTCCCTTAAAACCAAAATTAGAGAGGCTCAAAGCCTTATTCCTGACTTGTAGGAAGTCTGTCTCTTCTCTGGGTTTCTCCAGATTCCCCACAGATTCTATTATGAACATCTGTGGCTCTCAGCCCTCACCTCTGCTCATGAGTTCCGTTTAGAGATCCTCTTGCTTTCTGAGGTCTACGCTATTTCAAGATTTGCCTTAACTTTCCAATGCACAAACAAAACACTCACTTGGGAATATATTGTGTCTGTCTCTGAGTGTTTCAAAATATTGACAAGTAATATACTAGAGCACCACATGGCTCCCACATATAGTAGAGAACACATCCATTCATAAAAGTTCTTCCCATCTTCCATGGCACTGGGCCTTCTCCAGCTACATGCACAGACACTGAATCATACATTGTGGCCACTTGCCTGTCTCTTACTTACTTCAAGACTGAAACACCGCAGAATAGGCCTTTGTACCTGGACTCCACCTATGTCTTGGCCAGGATACCATCTGGGGAAGTTATATTTTTTAATAAAACCATCATTTAGCTTGTCTAGTCCATTAATATACCCAGAACATGACCTACTCAAGGTAACAGATGAGTTTTTTTAGCCTACTCTTACACTTCGTCTCCTTTTCTTTGGCAATTTGATTTTAAATTGGGGTGGAGGGAAGCAAGCAAACTAGACATATGTAATAGTTACTCTTCAAAGGAATGAATCTTCATTGCTTCCACACCTATTCATCACTACTAACTATCCTTTAATTAATGAATTTTAAAGTTAGTTATCAATTAGCACCTAAAAATGATGGATGTGTGTTGTCGGAAATATTAAAAAAGAATGTTTCTGCACTTGTGCCTTTGCCCTGGTGCCTGGTCGGCCATGCAGACAGTGGCTGACCTGTTTTATCTCATGGAGATGCTGACTCAGAATTCCACAATCTCTCCACCCAGCTCACTAAATTCCCATTGCAGGTTGCTACCATGCCAGCCCCATGCTTCAAATCCCCCCACAGCCTTTGTTTTATACATTTGGCAAGCCCACACTTTGCTGCCATACCTTTCTCTCTTGAACCCAGATGAGCCACTATGTGAGGGAAAACACAACACAAACTTAGTTCAGAAACAACAGTAACTCAATCGCTGGGCGCAGCAACTAAAATCCTAATCTTGTAAGCACTACTAAATCTAAATCCTCCTGTGGCAAATCCTGCTAGAACCACAATTGAAACTGGGAGACACTTGTAGCTACATCTTGGCCTCACTCTATCCCCATCTAAAAAGACCTCACTTTCCTGCTTCCTCTCTTTCTCTGTCCAACCAGGAAATCCCGCCTACTTGCCCAGTGATTGACTTCTCCCTGGAACTCACTTTGTAGTCCAGGCTGGCCTCGAACTCAGAAATCCGCCTGCCTCTGCCTCCTGAGTACTGGGATTAAAGGCGTGCGCCACCACACCTAGCGGCTTCTCTATTCGTTAGGAAATTGGTTCACAAGAACAGCACCAGGCCCATCCACAACAGATATATACTTCAAGTTGCTACAAGTAGACTGGTCAGAGTTCTGAAAACTTATCAATCAGAATTGTTACAGATTCTGGACAGAAACCAGGACTGACCAGTGGCTTGGGTTAGTTGCAGTCTGCATTGGTTTACCTTGGGTGCAAACTCCACAACCAGTCCCACAACACCCAGATGAAGCTCCAACCCCAGGTGCTCTGACAGGCCCAGGATCATAGGATCAAGGTGAGGAGGGCACAGTATCTGTCCTACACCACAGGGAGCAACTGGGACAAGGAGGACCTAGGGACACAAGAACCCTACCTGACCAGTAGTTCAGGTTCCTTCCCGGCTATGACAGTTTACCTTGGGCACATACTCCTCAGTCAGTCCCATAACACACAGAGGAAGCTCCACTCCCAGGTGCTATAGTATGCCCAGTATCACAGAATCACAGGATCCCAGGATCCCAGGAACTTGGTCATACAAGGATCTCAGAGTACCAGAGGCAGCTTGACTCCCAGGAACTCTGACACGTCCAGAAGCTCAGGATCACAAGATCCATGAATCACAAGATCACAGAGACAGCTGGATGCTGAGGAGTTCTGACACAACCAAGATGACAGGAAGGATAAGCTCCATTCAGGTATAGCAAGGGCAGGTAGCACTAGAGATAATCAGATAGCAGAGGACAAGCATAAGAACATAAGTAACAGAAACGAAGGTTAGTTGGCGTCTTCAGAGGCCAATTCTCCCACCATAGCAAGTCCCGGATACACCATCACACCGGAAAAGCAAGATTCTAATCTAAAATCACTTCTCATGATGGTGATAAAGGACTGTAAGAGGGACATAAATAACTCCCTTAAAGAAATACAAGAGAACACAGGTAAAGAAGTAGAAGCCTTTAAAGAGGAAACACAAAAACCCCTTAAAAAATTTCAGGTAAACAAAATCAAACAGGTGTAGGGAATGAACTAAACTATCCAAGATCTAAAAATGGAAATAGAAACAACAAAGAAATCACAAGGGGAGAAAACCCTGGAGTTAGAAAAGCTAGGAAAGAGATCAGAAGTCATAGATGCAAGCATCACCAACAGAATACAAGAAATAGAAGAGAGAATCTCAGGTGCAGAACATAGCATAAAAAACATTGACACAACAGTCAAAGAAAATGCAAAAAGCAAAAAGCTCCTAACCCAAAACATCCAGGAAATCCAGGACACAATGAGAAGACCAAACCTAAGGATAATAGGTATATAAGAGAGCAAAAATTCCCAACCTAGAGGGCCAGTAAACCTCTTCAACAAAACTATAGAAGAAAACTTCCCTAACATAAAGAAAGAAATGCCCATGAACTTTCAAGACTACAGAACTCCAAATAGACTGAACCAGAGAAGAAATTCCTTCCATCACATAATAATCAAAATACCAAACACATTAAACAAAGAAAGAATATTAAAAGCAGTAAGGGAAAAGGGTCAAGTAACATATAAAGGCAGATATATCAGAATTACACCAGACTTCTTACCAGAGACAATGAAAGCCTGAAGATCCTAGGCAGATGTCATACAGACCCTAAGAGAACATAAATGCCAGCCCAGGCTACTATAACCAGCAAAACTCTCAATTACCATAGATGGAGAAACCAAGATATTCCATAACAAAACCAAATTTACATAATATCTTTCCGCAAATCCAGCCCTTCAAAGAATAATCAATGTAAAACACCAACACAAGGAGGGAAACTACACCCTAGCAAAAGCAAGTAATTTTCTTTCAACAAACCCAAAAGAAGATAACAATAACATAACAATACCCATAACAACAAAAAATAACAGGAAGTAACAATCACTTTTCCTTAATATATCTTAACCTAAATGGACTTGATTCCCCAATAAAAAGAAATAGACTAACAGACTGAATAAGTAAACAGGACCCAGCATTTTGCTGCATACAGGAAACACACCTCAGTAACAAAGAGAGACACTACCTCAGAGTCAAAGGATAGAAAACAATTTTCCAAGCAAATGGTCCCAAGAAAAGAGCTGGAGTAGCCATTCTAATATAGAATAAAATCGACTTTCAACCAAAAGTTATCAAAAAGATAAGGAAGGAAACTTTCATACTGGTCGAAGGAAAAATCTACCAAGATGAACTCTCAATTCTGAACATATATGCTCCAAATGCAAGGGCACCCAAATTCATAAAAGCACACATCATACCCACCCCACTCTGAGCAATGGACAGATCATGGAAATAGAAACTAAACAGAGACACTGTGAAAATAACAGAAGTTATGTAGCAAATGGATCTAACAGATACTTATAGAACATTTCACCCTAATGCAAAAGAATATACCTTCTTCTCAGAACCTCATGGTAACTTCTCCAAAATTGACCATATAATTAATTGGTCACTAAACTGGCCTCAACAGATACAGGAAGACTGAAATAATCCCATCCACCCTATCATATCACCATGGACTAAGGCTGGTTTTAAATTCCAACAAAAACAATGGAAAACACACATATACATGGAAGCTGAACAACGCTCTACTCAATGATAACTTGGTCATGGAAGAAATAAAGAAAGAAATTAAAGACTTTTTAGAATTTAATGAAAATGAAAACATATCATACCAAAACTTATGGGATACAATGAAAGTAGTGATAAGAGGAAAACTCATAGCTCTAAGTGCCTCCAAAAAGAAACTGGAGAGAGCTTACACTAGCAGCTTGACAGCACACCTGAAAGCTCTAGAACAAAAAGGAAGCAAATACACCCAAGAGGAGTAGACTCGGGACTGAACTCAACCAAATAGAAACAAAAAGAACTATACAAAGAATCAACCAAACCAGGATCTGGTTCTTTGAGAAAACCAAGATGATAGATAAACCCTTAGCTAGACTAACCAGAGGACACAGAGACAGTATCCAAATTAACAAAATCAGAAAGCAAAAAGGGAGACATAACAACAGAAACTGTGGAAATTCAAAAAAAAATTATCAAATTCTACTACAAAAGTTTATAGTTAACAAGACTGAAAAATCTGAATGAAATGGACAATTTTCTAGACAAAGACCAGTTGCCAAAGTTAAAACATGATCAGATAAATCATCTAAACAATCCCATAACCCCTAAAGAAATAGAAGCAGTTATTAATAGTCTCCCAACCAAACAGATAGGTTTAGTGGAGAATTCTGTCAGATCTTTAAACAAGGCCTAATACCAAAACTCTTCAAATTATTTCACCAAATACAAATAGAAGGAAGACTACCCAATTCATTCTATGAAGCCACAATTACTCTGATCCCTTAACCACACAAAGGTCAAACAAAGAAAGAGAACTGCAGACCAATCTCTTTTATGAACATTGACGCAAAAATACTCAATAAAATTCTTGTCAACTGAATCCAAGAACACATCAAAATGATCATCCTTCACAATCATATAGGCTACATCCCAGGGATGCAGGGATGGTTCAATACTCGGAAATCCATCAACATAATTCACTTCATGAACAAACTCAAAGAAAAAAAAAGCACATGATCATTTCATTAGATACTGAAAAAGCATTTGATAAATTTCAGCATCCCTTCATGTTAAAAGTCTTGGAAAGATCAGGAATTCAAGGCCCATACCTAAACATAGTAAAAACAATAGAGGAGCAAACCAGTAGCCAACATCAAAGTAAATGGCGAGAAGCTGGAAGCAATCCCACTAAAATCAGGAACTAGAAAAGACTGCCCACTCTCTCCCTATTAAATATGGTACTTGAAGTTCTAGCGATAGCAATTAGACAACAAAAGGGGGTCAAAGAGATACAAATTGGAAAGGAAGAAGTCAAAATATCACTATTTACAGATGATATGTTCATATACTTAAGCGATCCCAAAAATTCCACCAGAGAACTCCTCAAGCTGGTAAACAACTTTAGCAAAGTGGCTGGATATAAATTAACTCAAACAAATCAATAGCCATCCTCTACTCAAATGATAAACAGGCTGAGAAAGAAATTAGTGAAATGACACCCTTCACAATAGTCACAAATGATATTACATACCTTAGTGTGACTCTAGCCAAGCAAGTAAAAGATCTGTATAACAAGCACTTCAAATCTCTAAAGAAAGAAATAGAAGATCTCAGAAGATTGAAAGACCTCCCATGCTCATGGATTAGAAGGATTAATATAGTAAAAATGATCATCTTGTCAAAAGCAATCTACAGGTTCAATGCTATCCCCATCAAAATTCCAAATCAATTCTTCATAGAGTTAGAAAGAGCAATTTGCAAGTTCATTTGGAACAAACAAACAAAAACAGGATAGCAAAAACCATTCTCAAAAATAAAAGAACTTCTCGGTGAATCACCATTCCTCATCTCAAGCTGTACTACAAAGCAATAGTGATTTAAAATAAAACTGCATTGAATTGGTACAGAAACAGGCAGGAAGATCAATGGAATAGAATTGAAGACCCAGAAATGAACCCACATACATATGGCTACTTGATATTTTACAAAGGAGCTAAAACCATCCAGTGGAAAAAAGAGAGCATTTTTAACAGTGGTGCTGTTTTAACTGGTGGTCAGCATGTAGAAAAATGCAAATCAACCCATTCTTATTTCCTTGTACAAAGTTCAAGTCCAAGTAGATCAAGGATCTCCAAATAAAACCAGATACACTGAAACTTATAGAAGAGAAAGTGGGGAAGAGATTCAAACACATGGGCACAGTGGAAATTTTCCTGAACAGACTACCAATGGCTTATGCTCTAAGATCAAAAATGGACAAATGGGACCTCATAAAATTGCAAAGCTTTTATAAGGCAAAGGACACTGTCAATAGAACAAAAAGGCAACCAACAGATTGGGAAAAGATCTTTATCAATCCTACATCCCATAGAGGGCTAATATCCAATATATACAAAGAACTCAAGAAGTTGAACTCAAGAGAATCAAATAACCCTATTAAAAATGGGGTTCAGAGCTAAACTAAGAATTGTCAACTGAGGAATATTGAATGGCCAAGAAGCACCTAAAGAAATGTTCAACATCCTTAGTCATCAGGGAAATGCAAATCAAAACAACCCTGAGATTCCACCTCACACCAGTCAGAATGGCTAAGATCAAAAACTCAGGTGACAGCAGAGGGTGGCAAGGATATGAAGAAAGAGGAATATTCCTCCATTGCTGGTGGGATTGCAAGCTGATACAACCATTCTGGAAATCACTTTTGCGGTTCCTCAGAAAATTGGACATAGTACTACCTGAGGACCCAGCTGTATCACTCCTGGGCATATACCCAGAAGATGCCCCAACATGTAGTAAGGACACATGCTCCACTATGTTCATAGCAGCCTTATTTATAATAGCCAGAAGCAGCAAAGAACCAAGATGTCCTTCAACATAGGAGTGGATACAGAAAATGTGGTACATTAGAATACTCTTAGTAGTACATCTTAGTAGTACAATAGAGTACTACTCAGCTATTAAAATGAATTTATGAAATTCTTAGGCAAATGAATGAAACTAGAAAATATCATCCTGAGTGAGGTAACCCAATCACAAAAGAACACACATGGCATGTACTCACTGATAAGTGGATATTAGCCTAGAAGTTTAGAATACCCAAGATACAATTCACAGACTACATGATGCTCAAGAAAAAGGAAGACCAAAGTGTGGATACTTCTGTCCTTCTTAGAAGGAAAACAAAATACTCACAGGAGCAAATATGGAGATAAAGTATAGAGTAAGACTGAAAGAAAGGCCATTCAGAGACTCTTCCACCTGGGCATTCACCCCATATACAGTTACCAAACCCAGACACTACTGTAGATGCCAAGAAGTGCATTCTGAAAGGAGCCTGATATGGCTGTCTCCTGAGAGGCCCTGCCAGAGCCTTACAAGTGCAGAGGGAGATGCTCACAGCCAACCATTGGACTGAGCGCAGGGTCCCCAATAGAGGAGTTAGAGAAAGGACTGAAAGAGTTGAAGTGGTTTGCAATCCCATAGGAAGAACAACAATATCAACCTACCAGAACCCCCAGAGCTCCCAGGAACTAAGCCATCAACCAAGGAGTACACATGGCTCCAGCTGCATATGTAGCAGAGGAAGGCCTTGTCAGGCATCAATGGGAGGAGAATTCCTTGGTCTTATGAAGGCTCCATAGATGTCCCAGTGTAGGGGAATCTAGGGTGGGGAGGTGGGAATGAATGGATGAGTGGAGGGACACCCTCATAGAAGCAGGGGGAGAAGGGTGGAAGGAATAGGGATTTTCTGGGAGGGGGAAAACCAGGGGAAGGGGATAACATTTGAAATATAAATTAAGACAATGTACAAAAAAAATGAATTGTTACAGATTCTGAAAATTGAACTTTTTCTAACAGTATCATATGCTCTTTTGCCTTATTCTAGAGCAATCCAAAATAATGATAAATGTAGAATTTCTATTCTCTTTGAGGGCGGTTGAAGAAGCATACACATCTCCAAACTAGACCATATAAAAATTAGTATTTGTTTGCAAATGTCCCAAGAAGAAATAGTGCACTGTCTTCCCCAGCCAAAGTTAAAAGCACATCACAAGCTTCCTGGTGATATACCTAAGCAAGCACAGACAGGTTTATTATCTGAAGACTCGAGCAGCCCATTTCTTAAGACTGTTAGTAAGTGTTTAGATGTTGAATAGCCTTCAAGGAAGAAAATTAATCAAAGAAAATAAAATTGTATTTCTTCCTCAAGACTGTAATAAGATACAATGTGGGAAAGGAATGGAATAAGCAGGTAATGCAGGATTTATTTTATAATCTCCCACCTTCCCAAATCCCACTGCCTCTAAAGCAAATCCTAAAACCCGCTGTAGCGAATGGAAATTGGATAGAGGCTGACTTTTACCCTACCTGTTCTTATTGGTTATATAATGATATGTACGTTCAATTCAGCTGCCTCCTGGCAGAGCCGGGCTTGGGGATTTACATTGGTGAATTTGTAATCCCTGCACTTTGCAGCTGATCATTGCAAGAAATGCAAAAATAATTTTTATCATATTGCTCTTTTGTAAAGAACATGAAGAAGTAAACTAAACCCCCAGCAGGAAAAAAAAAGGCAATTTTGTACTCTATTTTAAGGTTTTCAACAAATAATATCCAAACTCTGAAACTTCAAGTTATCTATATTTTAGTCTCACATATAAGCAGAAACCTTGGAAGTGATGTATTTGTAGGTTTTTTTTTAAGCGAGTGTAATAAAATAAACTGAAATGCTTTCATAGAAATTAGACCTTTACTTTAGATTAATTCATAGATTCTGGCTTATTAACTTAAAATTGCAAAACGTTTTTGCTATTAGACCCTCTTGACTTATGTAATTAGTTAAAGACTTTATGCCAGTTTCATGTGCCTGGAGGTTTTACATTCTTCTTTATGAAATCAGAGTTTAAAGACAAAGATCAACCCTTGATAATGTTGATAAAAATCACTTAAATGGATAGAATAGTCAATGAGACTTTGTGACTGCATTACAGCCCTATCTGAAAGAAGAATGTTATTAATTCTCAAAAAGCGTTCCTATCTTATAAGAGATTTAACAGTATGTAAATGTGATCAGGATTATTCAGTTCATTTCATGGTGATTCAGGCAGGAGACAAGCAGCAGGCAAGAAAGGCAGTATAATGAACCAAGTAGACATTTAGTCACATAGACAGAAGGGTTAGAGACAGAATAAGCCAGAGGCAGAGGTAGCAAGAGAAGAAAAATTAATTGAGCACATCTAATTTACAGTAATATCTTTTCTTCTGGTGGTTCTGGAGATGGAACTTGGCTAAGCCAGCTCTCTAACGGGAAATAGGATTTAATCACAGGGTCTCACTAAGTGGCCCAGGCTGGAATTGAACTCACTCTGTAGCTCAGTCAGTTTCTGAGCTTGAGATTCTCTAGCCTCAGCCTCTTCAGTAGCTGGGGTTACAGGCCTGTGCAGCAGGCCCAGCTTGCCAGATGTTACTCTATGTATCCTTATGTGAATGCTTTAAAGCTCCTTGACACCATGAAGTAGGAACTAACATCATCCACATTGCACAGATGGGGAAACAAAATACTAAAAAGCTCATGCTGACTTTCTCCATTTTTTTTTCTACTTCTTTTTAATAACATTAGACTGTGACGAAAAGGGGGCGGGGGGAGGCATGAGTAGATGGATAAATAACAAATTCTGCCTTTCCAGGTGTAGAACAGAACTGCTTTCACTCTATGAGTTATCTACTTGGCTTCTGTGGTTGCTTTCTATCCAAGAATTCTGAAGCATAGAAGCGTGCAAACCTTTCTTTTCTAAGTAAACGGGAATTTCTTAACCTATCAAGCAGGACAGAAGTCTACAAATAGCTTCTCTTTGCAAAGTACTACAAGGTGCTCCCTCCAGAAACAGGCACAACAAAACAACTCTTCTTGTCAGATGAATTAAAAGGAAAAACACCTACTCCAGGGAGAGAGAGAGAGAGAGAGAGAGAGAGAGAGAGAGAGAGAGAGAGAGAGAGAGAGAGAGATTATTTTTGTGGGCTAAAGTCATCTAAAGTCATCTACTGGCTAGCAGATCAGCCTGAAGCAGCCAGTGCTCTTCTATAGGACACAACCTTTGTCGGTGGTCACATGCTGTGTCTGGGGACAGATATGTGTGTTAGTTTTATTTTAATCACTTCATACTCCAATAGTTCTACCCATCTCCATTGTCTATGGACTACAGCAACGATCAGCATGTCACAGGCTCCCTAAAAGCGCAGTAGTGGTGTGCATAGCTTGGCAGTAACCAACGCTCTTTACCTGAATGTAAGGCCTGATCAACAAGAGGGAAATCATGACTTCAAACACAGCTAACAGTCTGGGATGAGTGCCATCATGGATCTTGAAGGGGAACCCACAACTTTACTAAGCCAGTGAAATCCCTAACCACACTCACAAATACAGGTCACACCCATCGTCAAGAAGCAGCTCCTTGCAACAGATAGAGGCCATTACAGAAAACTACAACTAAGCCAAATGACAATGTAGTGACCAGGCCCAACGAAAATGCATGCTACAACACAGCCCCTGCCCTTAATACTCGAGGAACTTAATGGGAGAGGGACAGGAAGATTCTAAGAGCCAGAGGAACAAAATGTGAGAAGCTACACCCATGAAGTCTCACAAACTCAGCTGCTTAAACAAGACCCGAATGAAGATGACACCAGTAGGCTGACATGGAAGGGGAAATTTTCATGGGTTCTCACCTTAGACAAAGAACTACAGGTAACAAAGGAATGCTGAGAGCAAGAGATATAGTTTTCCCAGGGAAGGTTATATGATACCAAGTGGACAGCCCTAAAATCTTATACATATAAGTAACACAATGCAGACTATGGTGACTAATCTTGATTGTCGGTTTTACTGCCTTTGGAATGAACTAAAAGCCAAGCAGCTGGCACACCTGTGAGGGATTTTTCCCAGATCGTTTGAAGTCAGAAGATGCATCCTACACATAAAAGGCCTTGGGAGAAAGACTTTTGCTTTCTGCCTTTTTACTCTTATTCAGTGCTGGGAAGTTCATCTATCCTGCTCCTAAGCTACTCCTTCATTGGCTTCAGAACGGGATTTCAATGTAAACTGAAAACTCGCTACTCTCTGGGTCTTCCCTGGGATAGCAGCACCAGATGGTGACGGCTGAGACACCAGTCACATGGACTGAGCAGCTACTGGAACCTTAGCTTTCCCACCAGGAGAAGGTCATTGCTGGACTACTCAGACCCCATAAGCTACTCTAGGAAATCGTGTGTGTGTGTGTGTGTGTGTGTGTGTGTGTGTGTGTGTGTGTGTGTGTGTATGTGTGTGTGTAAAACAATAATTAAAGAAACAGAGGTCACGAGTTTGAGAGAGAGCAACATGGGATACATGACAACAGTTGGAGGGGGTAATGGAAGGGGAAGCCACCTGAAGCCCAGTCACCTCTCCCAGAACTCAGACTGCCCTACTCTCTCTCCCATAACAGTTTTACGAATCTTCTCATCCTTTTTCCAGCTTGAAAACCATGTCCTAACTCACTTCCAACATCGCGCTCTCTGAAAAGCTATCCTTGAACGCAATGTCAAGAAAGGACATAGACCAGGCAGGAGACTTCTCTTCTGATCCACTAACAAAGACAGTCAGACTGAAATTTAGACTGAGAGTCAGACTGAGAACAAGTGGTTTAATTTCTTGCTCCTTCCTCAATTTTGTACAAGTGAAATAAATGGTGCCAAGGCCAGAGCTCAGGCACTCTCATTACTCACTCTCCAGTGGTTTGCGCTAGGCTGAGCATCTCTAACCTGAAAATTCAAACTATGCAAGGCTCTAAAATATGAAGCACTTGGAACACCACTTAGCAACGCAGGAGAGCAGATGCTCTGTGACTATGGACCCTGCCCCTTCCGTTAGTAAAAGCAATATGCTTGCCTTCCCCATCCCCACTAATCTATAATCCTCAAGAGCAAAGCACGTCTTATTCACATAGATTATACCTTTCTTCTCACCCCACCCCCATCTCCCCACAATACCTTACACATTAATATTTCCTAAATAAATATTTGATAAATGCATGCAAAGATGGTATACCCTTAAGGACTTTAACAATTTCTAGGAGAGATGCCAAGATTTCCCATAAAAGCTACAAGACCCAACAAGGCATAACTGAGATATTAAGTACTGTGGGAGTTGTTCTTTGCCTCATGCCTGACATAGATTTACTTATGTATCAAAAGCATACAGAGGATGTGGGTTTGGGGGCTTGTTTGGTTTTTTTCCCACACTCTTCTTTATTGTTATTAAGGTTTCACCAATGTCTTTCAGTTACAGAGCACTTCAGTAATGTAATTCCACTCTTGCCCATGGTTTGGGCCCTGTAAAATCCCCTGAAATCTCTCAGACACTGAGCCACCAATCAGGCAGCATACAAGAGCTGGTCCAGGACCCCAGACACATATACAACAGAGGATTGCCTGGTCTGGCATCAATGGGAGAAGATGCACCTAACCCTGGAGAAACTTGAGTCCCCAGGGAGTGGGGAGGCCTGGGGGGGGCAGCATCATCTTGAAGACGGGAGAGAGGAGAATGGGATCAGAAATTGTGGGAGGGCAGACAGGGGGGGCAGCGACTGTATTGTAAAAACTATCAAAGAAATAATTTTTAAAAAAAAGAAAGAAAAGAAAATGCAGAAAGAAATAGAATAACTAAAGCAAGAGCTAATTCAGGTAGAAATTCATAATGGAGAGAAGCAAATACCAGTTCCATCAAGTACTTTCTACTTTTTCTGAAAGTGTGATATATAACAGCCACCTGTTCTGGTACAAAAGAACAGATTAAAGGAGGGGAAGGAGAAGAGAAAGTAAAAGAGAAAACTGAAAAGGAAGGAGAGAGAAAGAAGACGCAGCGGTAGGCAGCAGCAAGTGCTGACTCTAAGCCTAGAGACATCACGCCTGGATCTCCCAATTGGTTGTATCATTACTGCCAAAAATAACAACAACAACAACAACAACAAAAAAAAAAAAAAAAAAAAAAAAAAAAAAAAAAAAAAAAAAACACCTGGGTGCAGTTTCTTCATATATATAGAAGAAGTAGATGTGGGAGAAGCAGCCCCAAGAACCGTCGTCAGTACCCTGGCGCATCATATTCTTCTAGAACAGAAGCAAAATCAGATGGTGGTTTTACTTTGTAACCCGAAGCCTGCCGAAATGTGGGGAGTACTGTCTAAGCACTGGTGGTGATGTGTGCCAATTCACCAGAGAAAGTGGAGATTCTGTGCCCTCCCAACGGGTCCCTTCCTGGAGACAGAATTACTTTTGATGCTTTCTCTTGGAGAGCCTGACAAGGAGATGAACCCTAAGAAGAAGATCTGGCAGCCGATCCAGCCTGACCTGCACACCAATAATGAGCGAGTGGGTGGCCACGTATGAGGGGCTCCCTTTGAGGGGAAGGGGAAGGGAATTTGCAGAGCACGTGGTTTTTAATAAAGAATTTTTATTTTTATTTTTATTTTATGCAGAAGGCACTGTACTCAGAGCTATAAGAGCAGATTGGACAAGAAGAAGAAAATCTCTGCCTTCTAGACTGAATAAGGACAAGAAGAGGCAGGAACCTAAACAACTAGACCCCAGCAAGGTCGGTGATGATCGTGATAGAAAGGGTCAGGCCCTCCAACAGGAAGAGAGGTAGCCTACAAGTCAGTCAGCAGTGAGAGGACAGGTCTGTAGTCTTTCTTGCCCTCACAGCTGAGGAAAGAGGGCTGTCACCGTGAAGCCAAGGACACATAGTCCTGCTATTATGACCAATACACACCATTCCAGAAAGTAAAAAAACAAACAAACAAACAAACAAAACTACATCAACAAAATATAACCTAACAAGTATATACTAAAATGCTAACACGAATTTATTCGATGTGATTAGATTAACGTTTTTAGACACATCTATGCCTTTTTGATATTTCTGTTTGTTTAATCACGATAAGCTACTTGCTGGTTTTATAATCAGATAAAAAAAGTCATTACCCCTCCTTGTTTACTGTGTTCATTCTGATTACGTTCCGCTGGATAGTAGTAAGACAAAATGTGAGCATGCGCTCCCTAACACTCTCACCACGTTTTTACAGGGTATACTTATTACAGGTGATATCTAATGCTCAATTCACTCACTTAAAAATGCCAGTTGGGTAATATGTTCAGACTGTTATTTGCAAAAACTTAGGACCTATTATTTTTCTGGGGTGTCTTACTGAATTATCCATCCAGAAAAACTAAAACAGAAATAAACATATCAACCATTTTAAATATGACACCATAGTTCCAAGAGTGAGGAAGGACTGAAACACTTCACTGAGGTTAAATTACTTGGGAAAGTGAAACTGCGTGTACTTGGTGGCCCAGAAACTGTTTCTGTGTATTACTCCATAGTAACCAATTAAATGACAGAACACGGAACCCACAGCATATACAGTCATTCTCGGATTTGGTTTCAGGACCCAAATTCAAGGATGTTTATATAAAATGAAATAAAAATCACAGTATTTCTGTTAAACAGACACGGTATTAAACTGACTCCTAATAGCTAATTGTTATACCAGTGGATGAATTCACCTCTCAGTCCTCATCAGAGACATGTTTATCCACAGGAGATGGTAATGAACATAGAGACCCACAACTAGCCAAGGTTCCGAGATGGTGGAATGTCCCATTCAGTGCTATAACACACCCCTTCCGCCAAAGGCTCGAGGATCACTGTGGAAGAGGGGAGTGGGGAATGTAATGTCCAGAGGCCACAGATTACTACAAGGAAGCAGTGTGTTGTGGACACAGCAAAGTAGCTCCACACAGGAATTCCGAGGAGTGATGACAGCATGCATAGATCTATGTCAACTCAAACCAGACCAAATCCCAGCACAGAGAGGAGAGGAGGCAGAAAGTTCCAGCTCTTCTGAGAAGATATTGGCAATCAATAGTCAATGGGAGGGTGTTAGTTTCCTTGAAGAGTGTAGCCTTCACAGAGACTTAACCGACAGTCATGTAGCCTCCATGGTCTGACTGAGGCCCTCTGCACATGTCATGGTTGTGTAGATTGTTGTTGTTGTGGGATTCATAATAGCGGAAGTAGGGGCTGCTCCTGCCTCCTTTTCCTGCTCTTGAGACCATTTTTCTCCTGCTGGATTGCCTTGTTCAGCCTTAATAACAGGGGACGAGACTGGTCGTATTGCAACTTGATATGCCATGTTTGGTTGAAATCCTGGGAAGTCTGCCCTTTTCCTTTCTTTTCTTTCATTCCCTTTCCTTTTCTGTTCATGTGTGTGTTGTGTGTGTTATTTTTGTTGTTGTTTTATTTTGTTTGGGGTTTTTGTTTGTTTGTTTTTTTACTTCTTCACTTTACATCTCACTCACTGTCCCCCTCCCAGTGGTTAACCCTTCCCACAATCCTCCCTCCCCCTCTCCACTGAGAGGGTAGGGACCACCCTGAGTATCCTCTCACCCTGGCACTTCAAGTCTCTGTGAGGCTAGGCACTTCCTCTCCACTGAGGCCAGACAAGGCATCCCAGATAGAAGAACATATCCCACATGCAGGCAACAACTTATGGGATAGCCCCCAATTTTCCTCAGAAAATTAGACATAGTACTACCTGAGGACCCAGCTGTATCACTCCTGGGCATATACCCAGAAGATGCCCCAACATGTAGTAAGGACACATGCTCCACTATGCTCATAGCAGCCTTATTTATAATAACCAGAAACTAGAAAGAATCTAGATGTCCTTCAACAAAGGAATGGATACAGAAAATGTGGTACATTTGGAGTACTACTCAACTGTTAAAAAGGATGAATTCATGAAATTCTTAGGCAAATGGATAGAACTAGAAAATATCATACCATCCTGGGTGAGGTAGCCCAGTCACAAAAGAACACACATGCTATGTACTCACTGATATGTGAATATTAGCCAAAAAGCTGTCTCCTGAGAGGCCCTGCCAGAGCCTTGTAAATACAGAGATGGATGCTCACAGCCAACCATGGGACTGAGCGCAGAGTCCCCAATAAAAGAGTTAGAGAAAGGATCAAAGGAGTTGAAGGGGATTGCAACCCCACAGAAAGAACAACAATATCAACCAACCAGTCCCCCAAAGCTCCCAGGGACTAAGCCATCAACCAAGGAGTACACATGGCTCCAGCTGCATATATAGCAGAGGAAGGCCTTGTCAGGCATCAATTGGAGGGGAGGTTGTTAGTCCTATGAAGGCTCTACAGATGCCCCAGTGTAGAGGAATCTAGGGTGGGGAGGCCTGAGTGGGTGGGTGAGTGGAGGAACACCCTCATAGAAGCAGGGGGAGGGAGGATGGGATAGGGGGTTTCAGGGAGCAGGAAAATCCGGGAGAAGGAATAATATTTGAAATGTAAATAAAGAAAATATCTGAGAGAGAGAGAGAGAGAGAGAGAGAGAGAGAGAGAGAGAGAGAGAGAGATCTCCATCGGGTCCCTCCCCTGGATCTCAGGAAACCCTTCAAAGGAGTGAGAGGAAGAATTGTAGGGACCTCAGAGGTTGAGGACACCAGGAGAAAACAGCCCATAGAATCAACTAAGACGGGCTCATTGGGGCTCATCGGGGCTCATCGGGGCTCATGGGGGCTCACAGAGACTAAAGTGGCAACCATGGAGCCTGCATGGGTCTGTACTAGGTCCTCTGAATATATTTGGTCGTTGTTTAGCTTGGGGTATTTGTGGTCCTAACAGCAGGAGTTGGGGTGTCTCTGAATTTTGCCTGCTCCCTGGGACCCTTTTCCTCCTGTGAGGTTGCCTTGCCCAGCCTTGATATGAGAGTGTGCACCTAACCTTATTGCATCTTCTTATGCCATGTTTGCTTGATCGTCCTGGGAGACCCGTTTTTTTCTGAAGGGAAATGGAGGAGTGGATATGGGGGTGAGGGGAGGTGGGAGGCTGTGGGAGGAATGGAGGGAGGAGAAACTGCTGTCAGGACATATTGTGTGAAAGAAGAAATTTTTTTAAAGGACTTGAATTTGGAGGGTTAGGAAGAAGAAACATGTATCTGGGAGGGGTGAGGGAAAGAATACGATCAATGTACATGAATTAAATTCTATTTTTTGTTTGTTTGGTTTTTTTTCGAGACAGGGTTTCTCGGTTTAGCCCTGGCTATCCTGGAACTCACTCTGTAGACCAGGCTGGCCTCGAACTCAGAAATCTGCCTGCCTCTGCCTCCCAAGTGCCTCCACTGCCCGGCTATGAATGGAATCTTAAAGAACTAATTTTTAAAAGTATAGAATTAATATACCACCTATACATATTCACCATGTACATTAAGCTATATAGGTTATTTACAATAAATAAAAATATTTACAAAGTAAATTATTTATAGTTCTTGTATTATTTGAGGGAAGTTCAAAGAAAGTTGTTATGTGTTCAGTGAAGACATTTTTTTTTCAATTTTTTTGTATCTGAGAAGGGTTGGATCTAAGGGCACAGAGACTTCAGAAAAGCAAGACCAACCACATATAGATATATCCATGGAAGAGATTTCTCATAAGAATTGGCTCTCCAGATTCTGGAAAACAAGTCATTCCATTTCTGCTATCTACACCTACAGATCCCCCAAAAATAAGCTGTTGCAGCCACTCATTCTGAGAGCGTAGCCAGGTTCAAGAGCAGAAAGGTAAACGCCTCCACTGTAAAAAAGCAAGGATGTTCTCCCTCCTTTCCTCCACCCAGCTCTCAGGAGACTGTTGAGTTGTCTCCAAGGCTGAGGGTTCTTTTATTTTTCCATTAATTCATTTACTTATTCACTTTACTCATTGCGTTTCCCCCCGCCCCCGCCTCTCCTCCCAGCCCCCCTCACACAGCCCCTCCCCTCATCCACCCCTTTCCTTCTCTGAGAAGAGGGAGGCCTCCCTGAGTACCAACCCATCCTGGCACATCAAGTCACTACAGATACATCCTCTCCCACTGAGGCCAGACAAGGAAGCCCAGTTAGGAGAACAGGATCCACAGGCAGGCAACAGAGTCAGGGAGAGCACTTCACATACATACTTCAGTTGTTGGGGGACCCACATGAAAACTAAGCTGCATATACATATATGCAGGGAAGGGGGGATGCTCGGTCCAGTCCATATGCTTTTGGGTTGGTTGGTGGCTTGGTCTCTGAGAACACCCAAGGGTTCAGGTTAGTTGACTTTGTTGGTCTTCCTGTGGAGTTCCTATCCCCTTCGGGTCACCTGATCCTTCTCCCAAATCTTCCACAAGGCTTGCCAAGCTCTGTCTAATTTTTAGCTATGGGTCTCTGCATGTTTCTGTCAGCTGGTGGGTGGGGCCTCTCAGAGGACAGTTATTCTAGGCTCCTGTCTGCAAGCATAACAGAGTTCACTAAGAGCTCAAGGATTGGTTCTTGCCCATGGGATAGATCTCAAGTTGGGCTGGCCATTGGTTGGCCATTCTCTTGGTCTCTGCTCCATCTTTGTCCCTGCTCTTCTTGTATGCATGACAAATTTTGGGTCAAAGGTTTGGGGCTGGATCGGTGTCCTTATTCTCCCCCTGGGAGTACTGCCTGGCTACAGAAGGTGGCCACTTTAGGCTCCTATCCTCCACTGCTAGAATTGGCTAGAGTCGCCCTCATAGACTCCCTGGAACCTCCCCCCAACCCAGAGATGGCACATCCTGGAGACTCCCTAACCCCCCCCCACCTAATCACCAGCTGCTGATTTCCATTCACACTCTCCCCACACCTGATCCCCACCTCCATCTCCCTTCCTTCTCCCCTCCATCCCCTCTACCACACAGTTCCCTCCATCCATCTGCCTCTAGTGACTATTTTCCCTTCTGAATGAGATTCAATCATCCTCTCTTGGGCTTTCCTTGTTACTTAGCTTCATTGAGTCTGTGGTTTGTAGCATGGGTATCCCGGTACTTTATGTCTATCTCTAAAGGCTGAGAAACACTGAAAGAAATGTTCAACATCCTAAGCAATCAGGAAAATGCAAATCAAAATGACTCTGAGATTCCACCTTACACCTGTAAGAATGGCTAAGATCAAAAACTCAAGTGACAGCAGATGCTGGCAAGGATGTGAAGCAAGGGAAACACTCTCCATTGCTAGTGAGAGTCCAATCTTATACAACTACTCTGAAATAGATTTTTTGTTCCCATCAAACCCAGCTTAACACTTTGGAGATACTATGTATCACTGTATCTGATGTTGTATATAATACTTACTAGACTCAGGTGCATGAGTTCTTTTAAATAAGCTATTAAAATTGTCAGACTTTACTGTAACTTGCATTATGTTTCTATTAAACAGCATTGCTGTAGATTGCTCTTTTAGCAATGTGTGTGTGTGTGTGTGTGTGTGTGTGTGTGTGTGTGTGTGTGTGTGTGTGTGT
>NC_034593.1:59121542-59125950 GCF_900095145.1 Mus pahari
TGTGTTTGCCAGGCACTGGCATAGCCTCACAAGAGGCCGCTATATCAGGGTCCCTTCAGCAGAATCTTGCTGGCATGTGCATTAGTATCTGGGTTTGGTATGCCTTATTTTTTGATGACCTCTCAAACTTAAAGACAGCGAATAATAAGCCTTGCTTACACTCTTTCTTTCTTTTTTTCTTTTTTCTTATACTGATTATTCTGGCCTGGTCCCCTCAGTGCCATTTAAGGGCTCACCTCCTAAAAGAGGCGTTCTTTAGACACATGAGGCTCCCTCTGAGGCTCGCGCCATGTCCAGGGCACTCTCAGGAACGTACTGACCACAATGCTTTGCTCTCCTCCGCCCTAGTTAGAAAGAATCCAACTCACATCTGTATCTGCAGGGCCTCCCATACCAGGGGCACATAAGGATGCTTGTCCAGCAGCTCCAATGAATCGTATACTTCTGTTCATCATACCATGACCAACTGAATGTCTCGGCTTGTTTACTTCTTCCCTTTAATCCTCATATCCCACTTGCTTGCCCCATAGGCAACCACTCTGATGTCTCTAACGAGCATCTTATCTGTTTTGCTTTCTGCCTTTATGTTTATTAGTTTGGCTTGCTATGGTTTGGGTGGTTTTGTTTGTTTTCTTGTTTTGCTTTGTTTTAAGATGGCCTCAAACTTCTAGGATATAGCAATCTTCCAGCCTCGATCTCCTGAGTAGCCAGGCCTATAATTATTCCCCACCATATCTAGTTTTCTATGTTCTTATAAAATATATTCATATTCCTCATGTAGAATTTTCCATGTCATAACTGGTATTATCGTCAACATCACTTTATCTCATCTGTTCCACATTGTTTTCCTTAAGCACCATCTTTTAAAGGTGCACCCATGATTCTGTAGGTACACCTAACCTATTATGTTTAAACTACACGCAGTAGTCGATGATGTACATGGTCCACATTTGACTTCTCCTTCTTACAGAACATCAGACATCCCAATTCAACGTCACAAAAAAAAGAATAACTAGCTGTTCTTCTAGTTCAGCAAGAACTACTTTGTGGTAGATATGAAAAACACAGCTAAATAATCATAGCATTTGTACATACTTAATCCATAATGTCTCTCCTCGTCGCTGTTACTCTCATTACGTAAATAGCTATTGAATAACTATGTATAAGACTCACAAGACTTCCATGTTCCTTCTTCTCTATATGCCACCCTACCCTCTGACTATATCTCTGTTAGCTGACTATATTTCTGTTAGTTTGGCTCTTTGAGTTGCTTCTTCTGTCCATTAGTTTGTTTGTTCATATTTTGTTTGTTTCATTATTTTTACATGTTGTACATGTGATGTATGTGCATGTATGTCAGGAGGATGCGTGTGCCTGTGGGCATGTGGTGCTCAGAGGAGGACTTCCGGTGTCCTGTGCTAACAATCTATTATTATAAGACTACAGTTTCCTAGTTGCTATGACTTTTATCAAAAGCTTTTTGTCTTATTTATGAAAAACAGATGATATTTTTTTCTCCCTTAGGATGTTTTTTAGTAAATGGTATAGAGGTGGTTTTGGAAGTGCAGACTTCTTTCTGAAATAAATATCATTTATTTTTACTGCACTGTTGGTAATACACTATTGGATTTGGCTGACTAATATTTTTTAAGAAGAGATATCCTATGTTCAAAGGACAAAAGAAAATATATTGTTATGTCAATTCTCCCAAAATTATCTGTATATACAATGAATGCAATTCTAGGAAAAATCCCAGGAGTAGCATATTTTTTAGAAATTGATTCTAATTCTAAAACGTATGTGGAAATACAAAATAACTAAAATAGGGACGGCATTCTCGTGCACATTGGATGACTTCTGGAAGAAGCTGGAGGGTAAGATACAAAATCCAAATGTACTGTTTGGCTGGTGTAGAGCTCAGTCGTAGAGAGTGTGCCTCGCATGCACAAATAATTAGATTCAATCCCAAAACAACAAAAAAAATTAGATTGAATATAAAGCCACATAAATTAGAAAGTGGGTGTCAATGCAAAGATGTTTTCATCTTGGTCAAATGAGTAGAAGGAAGCAATAAGAAGTAACCCCACACAGTGTTCACTTGGTTTACAGGAAAGGAGGGAGGAGTTACTGAGATTCAATAGCAAAGCAGTAGTCTTATCAATGAATGCTACTGGGTTAGTGGGAGAGCCATTTGAGGGAATCAACCTTTAACATCTACCTCACATATGATAAAGATGGGTGCTGGAGACACGGCTCAGTGGTTAAGAACATTGACTGTTCTTCCAGAGGACTCGGGTTCAAGTCCCAGCACCAACATAGCAGCTGATAACTGTCTATAACTCCAAGATCTGACACCCTCACAAACATACATGCAGGCAAACACCAATATATGAAATAAAAATAATGCACTTTTAAATAGAATTCTACAAAGAGATTTTAAAAAGAATTATATAAAGAGAAGTGATACTAGCAAGTCAAAATAGGGCTTTCCAACTCTTGTGCCCTTGCAGAAACATTAATCGAATAGCTAAGTGTTCCTAGTAAGAAAAACTTTCTAAGGCTAATATCTAATATATACAAAGTACTCGAGAAAGTAGACTCCGGAGAACCAAATAGCCCTATTAAAAGTGGGGAACAGAGCTAAACAGAGAATTCTTAAATAAGGAAACTCAAAAGGCTCAGAAACACCTAAAGAAATGTTCAACATCCTTAGTCATCAGGGAAATGCAAATCAAAACAACCCTGAGATTCCACCTTACACCAGTCAGAATGGCTAAGATGAAAAACCCAGGTGACAGCAGATGCTGGTGAGGTTGTGGAGAAAGAGGAAGACTCCTCCATTGCTGGTGGTTTTGCAAGTTGGTACAACCACTCTGGAAATCAATCTGGTGGTTCCTCAGAAAACTGGCCATAGTACTAACTGAGAACCCAGCAATACCACTCCTGGGCATATATACTCAGCAGATGCTCCAACATGTAATAAGGACACATGCTCCACTATGTTCATAGCAGCCTCATTTATAGTAGTCAGAAGCTTGAAGCAACACAGATGTCCCTCAACAGAGGAATGGCTACAGAAAATGTGGTACATTTACACAACGGAGTACTATTGAGCTATTAAAAAACAATGAATTTATGAAATTCTCAGGCAAATGGAAGGAACTTGAGAATATCATTCTGAGTGAGGTGACTCAGTCACAAAGGAACAAACAAGGTATGCACTCACTGATATGTGGATATTAGCCCAAAAGTTCAGAATACCTAAGATTCAATTCTCAGACCATATGAAGCCTAAGAAGGAAGACCAAAATGTGGTTGTTTCAGGGCTTCTTAGAAGGGGGAACAAAATACTCACAGGAAGAAATATAGATACAAAGTATGGAGCAAAGTCTGAAGGAAAGGCCATCCAGAGACTGCCTCACCTGGGGATCCATCCCATATACAGTCACCAAGCCTGGACACTATTGTGGATGTCAGGAAGTGCTTGCTGACAGGAGCCAGATATGGCTCTTTCTTGAGAGGCTTTGCCAGAGCCTGACAAATCCAAAGGCAGATTCTTACAGTCAACCATTGGACTGAGCTCAAGGGTCCCCAGAGGAAGAGTTGGAGAAGGGACTGAAGGAGCTGAGGGGTTTTGCAGCCCCATAGAGGGAGCAACAGTATCAACATGTCAGACACACACCCCCGTCCCAGAACTCATGGGGACTGGACCACCAACCAAAGAATACACATGGAGCGACCTATGGCTCCGGCTGAATATTGGCAGAGGATGCCCTTGTTGGACATCAGTGGGAGGAGCAGACCTGGGGCCTGAGGGTGTTAAATGACCCAGTGTAGGGGAATGCCAGGGCAAAAGGATGGGAGTGGGTGGGGTAGGGATCAACCTTATAGAGGTAGAGGGGGATAGGATAAGGGGTTTCTGAAAGGGAGAAAGGGAAGACATTGGGAATGTAAATAAAGAAAATATCCAATAAAAAAACTTTCTTCTCTCTTTCCACTTTATCCATCCTTTGGGCCATTTTAAATACATGCTGTGGTTTGCTTGGCAGCATCCCACAAAGCAAGCAGACTTTCTTCATCTACCCCTACCCCTGCAACCCACCCCACCCCTCGCCTACACACGCCCCCCTTTTTTATTAGATATTTTCCTTATTAACATTTCGCATGCTTTCCCAAAAGTACCATATACCCTCCCCCCGCCCTGCTCCCCTACCCACCCACTCCCACTTCTTGGCCCTGGCATTCATTCCCCTGTACTGTACAGTTTGCAAGACCAAGGGGCCTCTCTTCCCAATGATGGCCGACTAGGCCACCTTCTGCTACATATGCAGCTAGAGACATGAGCTCTGGGGGTACTGGTTAGTTCATATTGTTGTTCCACCTATAGGGCTGCAGACCCCTTCAGCTC
>NC_034593.1:59127155-59132897 GCF_900095145.1 Mus pahari
TTAGACTTGAGCTTTGTACAAGGAGATAAGGATGGATCAATTCTCATTCTTCTACATGATAATGGCCAGTTGTGCCAGCACCATTTGTTGAAAATGCTGTCTTTTTCTCCCCTGGATGGTTTTAGCTCCCTTGTCAAAGATCAAGTGACCATAGGTACACAGGCCCCTTTTATAAGGTTTCTTATGACTCTGAGCTCCACAGCCCTTGTGCTAGCGAAGTCTCTTTTCTCGCCCCGTGGTTGGTTACTTCTTCCTATGGGATTTTCTAGTTGTGTCGCTGCCATGTTCTTCAGCTCTCAAGTGTTGGCTTTGTCTTTCTTTCATGCTCTTCATCTCTTTGTTAAACTTCTTTTTGGCGGGGTGGGGGGTGGGTCCGGGGTGTCCATATTGTTTTCCTTGTTTCCATAAATTGACTCTGCTCTCCTAATGCTTGCTGAAGATGATTACTTTGAGTTATGTGCCAAGAGGTTCTCAGAGCTCCGATTCTTTAGGGTCAGCTTCTGATGCTTCAGCTTGTGGTGTCATCCTCTTTGACTGCATGGTTTCAATGGTCTGCACTGATGTACAAGTTTTGTCAAGTATACCTCAGTTTGGAAAGTAAATAGGTAAAAAATTGGAAATATTTTGTTATTAGTGAGTATGTTAATTTGTTACTTGTGTACTCAGTGTTTATATGTGTGTGTGTAAAGGGTTCATGTGCTGTGTGTGAGTATGGAAGACAGGCTGACATTGAGTATCTTCTACAATTGCTCCCCGCTTTGTTTCTCATTGATTGGCTAGACTGGCTGGCCAGTGAGCTCTAGGGATGCCCGGCTTTTACATGGGTTCTCGTGATTGCTCAGTAGGCACTTTACCATCTTGACCATCACCCTAGCACTTAAGGACATTCTTTTTTTTTTTTTTTTTTTTTCCGAGACAGGGTTTCTCTGTGTAGCCCTGGCTGTCCTGGAACTCACTTTGTAGACCAGGCTGGCCTCAAACCCAGAAATCCTCCTGCCTCTGCTTCCCAAGTGCTGGGATTAAAAGGGACATTCTTTAAAAAATAATCTATAGAGTTTAAGTGTAAAAGATGAAACAATAAAACCTCTAGAAGTCATTGTGAGAGAATAAGATTATCATCATCCTTTTGCAATAGGCAAGGCCTAAAATCTGATCATCAGAGATAAGAGTAATAAATTTGACTTCATTGTAATGAAGAATTTACATTCGGGGCTGGAGAGATGGCTCAGTGGTTAAGAGCACTGACCGCTCATACAGAGGTCCTGAGTTCAATTCCCAGCAACCACGTGTTCCACAACCATCTGGAAAAAGATCCAATGCCCTCCTCTGGTGTGTCTGAAGACAATACAGTGTACTCATATAAATAGTAACCAAATAAATAAGAACTTATGCTTGTCAGAAGACACGATTAAAGGAGTGAAATAGTGCTGGAGAAAGGGTTCAGTGTTTAAGAGTATAGGCTGCTTTTGCAGGGGTCCTAACTTAAATTCCTGGTGCCTTCGTTGGGCAACTCACAACTGCTTATATCCATATCCAGGTAGGATATGATGCCCTCTTCTGAACTCCAAGGGCACTACATCCATGCACACATGCCCCCGCTGAAACATACACATAGACATAAGAGAAAACACACACACATGCATACACATACACATATGTTTATTTGTATGTTTATATATTTGTGTGTTTATATGTATTTGTATGTTTTTATATGTGTGTATATGTTTGTTTCTTTTGAGAAAGTTTGGTTTTTGTTTCTTCATGTAGAGTCTCACTCCACAGCCCCAGCGGTGCCCTAATTCACAGCAATCTTCCTGCCTCAGCCTCCCAAGTGCTGGTATTATAGACATGAATGACTCACAGCTCCACACATTATTTTAAATAGATGTACAGATAAATAAGAAAAGGGCAGACAACTCAAGTTTTCAAACATAGACAGTTTTGAAGAGTATTTTGAAGAAAGAACACCCAAATGTCTTGTGGGCATGTTAGAGATGTTTAAGCATTGTAGTCATCACTGATCATGAGAGATATGCAGCTGTGAATTGCAATGAGCCATGAGTATACTTCCACCAGACTAGAAGTACCAAAATCAAAATAACTGACCACTCCAAGTGGAACGTTATAGAGCAAGAGCCACAGCTTTGGTGTCTCCCCAAGAATCATGTGCTAAAGGCTTAGTCTCCATCCTGTGAAACCTCTAGTAGGTATGAAATAATGAAAGGAAATTAAATCACTTGAATGCTTGAAGAAGACATTGGGATCCAGTACCTTCCTACCTCTGGTTCCTGGCTACTATGAGGTAAAAGGGGTCTGTTCTGTGGTTTTTCCCACCATGATGCACCATGCTACCTTAGGCCCAAAGCAACAGGGCCAACAGACCATTAGACTGAATCCTACAAAACTGTGAGTTGAAACAATCTATTTTTTTTCTGTTTTTGTAGTTGTTGCTTGTTCATTTGCTTTATTTTGTTGGTTTGGGGGGGTGTTTGTTTGTTTGTTTGTTGAGATAAGGTCTCACTGTGTAGCTCTGGCTGCCCTAGAACTCACAGAGATCTTCCTGCCTCTGCCTCCCAAGTGTTGGGATTAAAGGTGTATTCCACTACACCCAACTTATTTCTTCTTTTAAAAGTTTATTGTCTTACATTTCCCTGTCAGAAAAGTCCTCTGGGGCATGCCTAGCTACCCTGAGTGACCTTTTCCTTGAACCTCCATGTACCTTCATAAGACCTGATGATCCAGAATCATACAAGCTTGCTGAGCCAGAACCATACAGGGGTACACCCAACTGCTGGGAGATTTGCACCACCCCTTGAGTTCCATTGTCCTACCCAAGGATACTCACAGAGGGCTGCCATACTAGGACAACTGAGGTCAGGCCCTACAAACACCTTCTATAACTGGAACATCCAAGGACATCCAGATGGTTTAAAGACCCTCAAAAGAACACAATCGACAAAAGCCAGGGCAATATGACACCCACAGAGCACAGCTATCCTACTGTAGCAAGTCCTGAATATCCTAACACAACTAAAGCACAAGAAAATGACCTCAAATGCAATATTATAAAGAATAGAGAGGACTTTAAGGAGGAAATGAATAGATCCCTTAAAGAAATACAGGAAAAGACAATTAAACAAGTGAAGGAAATGAATAAAACTATTCGAGACCTGAAAATGGAAATAGAAGCAATAAAGAAATCACAAATGGAGGCAGTCCTGGAGATGGAAAACCTAGGGAAGAGAGCAGGAACAACAGACCAAAGCATCACCAACAGAATATAATAGATGGAAGAAAAAGTTAAGATGTAGAAGATACTATAGAAGAGATTGATATATCAGTCAAAGAAAATGTTAAATCTAAAAATTCCTGAAACAAAACATTCAAGAAATCTGGGATACTTTGAAAAGATCTAACCTAAGAATAGTGGGAATAGAAGAAGGTGAAGCTCCAAGAACCAGAAAATTTTCAACAAAATCATAGAAGAAAACTTTCCCAACAAAAAGAGATACCTATAAACATACAAGAAACTTACAGAACAAGAATTGGACTGGACCAGAAGAAAATAAAAATTCTCATGCCACATAATAATCAGAACACTAAATCTACAAAACAAAGAAAGCATTTTAAATGCTACAAGAGGGAAAACCAAGAAATACATAAAGGCAGACCTAACAGAATTACACCCAACTTCTCAACAGAAAAGCTAGAAAAGCCTGGTCAGATGTCTTGGAGACCCTAAGAGACTGCAGATGTCACCCTGGACTACTATACCTAGCAAGACTTTCAATTGCCATTGATGGAGAAACCAAGATATTCCATGACAAAAAGCAAATTTAAATAATATCTTTCTACTAACTAGCCGTATAGAGGATACTAGAAGGAAAACTCCAACTTAATGAAGCTAACCACACTCAGAAAAAAAAACAAAACAAAAACAAAAACAAAAAAAACCACAAGAAATAAATAATTTCACACAAGTAAAACCAAAAAAAGAGAAACGCACACACATACACACTCACTCTATCACCACCATCAATCACACTGTGTACCAAAGCACAGCTGGATCATCCAGGTAAGACAGAGTGCAGTTCAAGAATCCTTAGATACTTAACCTGGCCAGAAAGAAAAGATTCTATGGGGGCTCTGACCTGGCCTAAATGGCCAAAAATGTTACTGCTGTCTGCGGGACAGCTGGGACAGGTCGGGTGGCTGGAAGCTGGGTCTCTTCTGCTGCTGTCTCAGCCTAGGCAGTGATGAGGCAAGGCAAATAGCCAGAAGCTGGAGCTGGAGCCGCTAGGCAAGTGGCAGGACATAGCTTCAACTAACAGTAGCTGATAGCTGCAGTGACAAGGGACTGTGGTGAAAGCAGGGGTCTGGCCTGACGGACAGTGCAGACGTCCAGTTATGAATGCTTCAGAGAGAAAACTTCCTGGAGCGGTACAGCTCAATCAATAAGACAGTTCTTGCTGAAATAATACATGCACCTTATTCTTTGTGGACAAGAACCTTATAAACATTTTGATGTGGGATGAGATCCAGGGATAGATGTTTTCCATTGGCTTAGTTTGTGATGTTAGGGATGCTTTATTTACAAGGGGGAGTACTTCATGCTCCTCCGAATGGGGTGTCATGGTCACATGTTCCTGGACAAGTAGACCCTGGCTAGGAGCTGGTTTTAACACCTACCATCCTCAATTATGAGAGTTACTGGGGATGTTTTGTTTTGTTTTGTTTTGTCTTTTAACTTGCTTCTATCTTGCCAGATCTTTTGTCTGGTGGCATGATCCACTCGCATCCACTCCACCAACCTCAAAATAACAAGAATTAACAATTATTGGTCACTAATATCTTGTTGCAGGAAATATTACAAAAAGAACTGGCATGTTCCTGTGCTTCTGCCTACAACTCTTGGCCCTGCTGTGGCCTGGCCAGCCATGCACTGTTGGGCAATGGCCAGCCTGTTTTTATCTCATGAAGACTCTGACTCAGAACTCCACAATCTCTTCACTCATCTCTCTAAGTTCCCACTGGTGGGTCGTTACCATGCCAGTCCCATGCTTCAAAACCCCCACAGCCTTTGTGGTACCCATGCTTTGCCACCATTCTTTTTTCCCTGGACCCAGTATAATCGTTGCGAGAAGAAAAACACCACACAAACGAAGCTCAGAAACAATGGTAACTCAGTCTCTGGGTACAACAACTAGAACCCAGTCTTGCGAGCCTTTTAAGTCTGATTCCTCTGGTGGTGAATCCCGATGGATACACCATGATACTGGGAAACTTTAGCAGCTACATCTTGCCCTTCTTCTATCCCTGTTCCAAAAGCCTCTAACTCTCTCCTCCTCCTTCTCTCCCTCCATCCAACCCAGAAGTCCCACCTACTCCCCCAGTGACTGGCTCCTTTATTCATTAGGGGATTGGTTCACAAGAAATCACCTGGGTACATGACTCACTCCTTGTCCACAACCAGGAGAGGAGAATTAGCATCAAAATACAAACAGTACCAGGCCAATCCACAACAATATCTCTTCACACCCTTAGTCAGACTAACTAAAAGACAGAGAGACAGTATCCAAAAAAAAAAAAAAAAAAAATAAAAAATAAAATGGATAATGCAACAACAGACAAGGACATAATTTAAAGCATCATTAGGTCTTCCTTCAAAAGCCTGTACTTGACAAAATTGGAAAATCTTAACGTAATGGACAGATACCACTCATTAAAGTTAAATTAAGACCA
>NC_034593.1:59132917-59136517 GCF_900095145.1 Mus pahari
ACCCTTAGTCAGACTAACTAAAAGACAGAGAGACAAAATCCAAAAAAAAAAAAAAAAATCAAAAATGAAAAGGAAGATACAACAACAGACAAGGAAAAAATTCAAAGAATCATTAGGTCTTCCTTCAAAAGCCTGTACTTGACAAAATTGGAAAATCTTAACGTAATGGACAGATACCACTCATTAAAGTTAAATTAAGACCAGGTAACCTACTTAAAGAGCCCCCATACCCCCTAAGGAAATAGAAGCAGTCATTAAAAGCCTTCAAACCAAAAAAAGTCCATAGGTAGATGGTTTTAGCACAGAATTTTACCAGACATTTAAAGAAGCGCTAATACCAATATTCCTCAAACTGTTCAACAAAATAGAAACAGAAGGAATACTGCCAAACTTATTCTATGAGGCCACAGTCACCTTAATACCTAAACTACACAAAGGCTCAACAAAGAAAGAGAACTACAAACCAATTCCTCTTATGAACAATTATGGAAAGACACTGAATAAAATACTCGCAAACTGAATCCAGGAACATATCAAAAATATCATCCACTATGACCAAATAGGCTACATTCCAGGGATGCAGGAATGGTTCAATATAGGAAAATCCATCAACATAATCCACTATGTAAACAAACTGAAAGAAAAAAAAATCATGTGATCATCTCATCAGATGCTGAAGAAGCCTTTGACAACATCTAACACCCCTTCATGATAAAAGTCTTAGAGAGATCAGGATACAAGGTGCTTGCCTAAACACAACACAAGCAGTATACCAAAAGCCAATAGCCAACATCAAATTAAATGGAGAAAAACTTAAACCATTTCCACTAATATCAAGGACAAGACAAGGCTATATATTCAATATAGTACTTGAAGTTCTGGCTAGACAACTAAAGGAGATCAAAATTATACAACTTGGAATCACATCATCTGTGAATAGCAGATGATGTGATAATATACATAAATGATCACAAAAATTCTATATAGAACTCCTACAGCTGATAAGCACCTCCAGCAAAGTGGCTGAATACAAAATTAACTTTAAAAAAAGTGAGTAGCACTCCTTCATACAAATGATAAATGGGCCAAGAAAGGAATTAGGAAAACAGCACTCTTTACAATAGTCACAAATAATATAAAATATCTTGGTATAATGCTAAGTGAAAGATCTGTATGAAAAGACCTTCAAGTCACTGAAGACAGAAATTGAGGAAGATATCAGAAGATGGAAAGACCTCTGGATGGGTAGGATTAACATAGTAAAAATTGCCATCTTCCCAAAAGTAATCTACATATTCAATGCAATTCCCATCAAAATTCCAGCACAACTCTTTGCAGACCTTGAAAGAATAATTCTCAACTTCATATTGAAAATCAAGAAACATAGGAAAGCTAAAACAATCCTAAACAATAACTGACCTCAAGCTCTACTACAGAATGATAATAATTAAAAACTGTGTGGTATTGGTATAGAAACAGACAGGTTGACAATAGAATCAAATCAAAGACCCAGAAATAAACCCACACACCTATGGACACTTGATTTTTGACAAAGAAGGCAAAACCTTCAATAAAAAAAGACAGCATCTTTACGAATGGTGCTGGTCTAACTGGATATCTGCGTGTAGAAGAATGCAACTAGATCCACATCTATCACCCTGCACAAATCTGAAATCCAAGTTGATCAAAGGCCTCAATATAAAACCAGATACACCAAATCTAGAAGAACAAAAGGTGGGGATTAGCCTTGAACTCATCGGTACAGGAGACAAATTCCTAAACAGAAGACCAGTGGCTCAGGCTTTAAGATCAACAATTGATAAATGCTACCTCATGAAACCAAAAAGCTTCTGTATTGCAAAGAACATTGTGAATAGGACAAAACAGCAGCCTACAGATTGGAAAGGATCTTCACCAACCCTACATCTGACAGAGGGCTAATATCCAAAATATATAAAGAAGTCAAGAAGTTAGACACCAACAACGCAAATAACTTAATTTAAAAATGGGGTACAGAGCTAAACAGAATTCTCAACAGAGTAATCTTGAGTGGTCAAGAAGCACTTAAAGAAATGTTGAACATCCTTAGTCATCAGGGAAATGTTCATCAAGACTACCCCAAGACTGGCTAAGATCAATAACTCAAGCAACAGCACCTGCTAGTAAGAATGTGGAGTGAGCAGAACACTCCTCCATTGCTGGTGGGAATGCAAACTTGTATAAGCACTTTGTAAATCAATTTGGCAGTTTCTCAAAAAACTGGGAGTAGTCTACCTCAAGACCTAGCTATACATGCCTGGGCATATACGTAAAAGATGCCCCACTGTATCTCAGGGACATTTGCTCAACTATGCTCAAAGCAGAGTTATTCATAATAGCTGGAAACTGGAAACAACCTAGGTGTCCCTCAACTGAAGAGTGGATAAAGAAAATGTGAAACATCTTCATAATGGAATACTATTAAGCTCTTGAAGACAGAGACATCATGAATTCCACAAGAAAATGAATGGAACTTGAGAATATCATCCTGAGTGAGGTAACCCAGACCCAAAAGAGCATGCATAGTATGCACTCACCTATAAGTGGATATTAGCCATAAAGTACTGTGGGGAGCAGGTGTGCCAAGCCCCGTGGTCCCTGTTTGCCAAGAGCCTGAGCCTGAACTCTATGTGGGGAGCAGGGGTGTCAAGCCCCATGTTCCCTGGCTGCAAGAATCTGAGCCTGCTGAGCCTGTGTGGACGATTCTGTACTGCCTGCCTGCTGAGTTACTAGACTATCACCGTGTGCTCTGGCGGAATTCTAACCAGATCCAGGAGAGGGAGGAGGAATTAGGTCAGAGGACTGAAACCAGGATGCACCCTGGGCAGGAGGGAGAATGTTGTTGTGAAGGAGCTCAGAGGACTGAACGCTGTGGGGAAAGGCTGTAAACAGTTCAGGTGGAGCAAGCAGTTGAAGAGTGCAGTTGGAGTTAGTTGGAGCCAGGAGAGGGTTAAAGAAAGCTGTTTGTGAGAGGGAGAGGAAAAAGCTGCTCAGAGAGACAAAGAAGAAATCTGTTTGGAACCTTCCTTGGTGTTTGTGTCATTTCTCCCCGTCTCGTTTGGGGGTCCAAGGCAAAGAACAAAATATTCCACAGACCCAAAGAAGCTAAACAGGAAGGAAGGCCCAAACAAGGATACTTGAATCATACATTGAAGGGGAAAATAGTCATTGAAGGTAGATGGAAGGAGGGAAGTGGGTGGGAGACAGGATGCAGGGTGGAATGGGCAGTTCAGGATCTGATGTGGGGAGACAAAGGAGAGAAGGCCAGAGGGCCAGGAGAATGAATGGATATCTGCAACTGGCAGGGGTGGTGGGATGGAGGGCATCGCAAGGACATGCCATAGAACTGGAATGGGGAAAGCTCCCAGGAATCAATTGGGGTGACCTTAGCTGAGACGCACAGTAGTGGAGATATGGGACCTAAAGAGGCCAGCTCCTGAAGGGACAGAAGTGGAGTGATAGGGACACCAACCCACCCTCAAAACTTTTGGCCCAAAATATATCCTGACTACTATATACATACATATACATATATATATATATATATATATATATATATAT
>NC_034593.1:59136587-59149131 GCF_900095145.1 Mus pahari
TATATATATATATATATATATATATATATATATATATATTCAGGAATGTGGATGAAGCAGAGACTGATGGAATGGTCAACCAATAAACTGGCACAACTGTCCTTTGAGAGACCCTACCCAGCAGCTGACTGAAACCGAAGCAGAGAGCCACAGCCAAACATTAGATGGTGCTCGGGATGCCTTCTGGAAGCTTTGGGGGAAGAATTGAAGGCCCCAGTGGAGATAGGAACTCCTCAGGAAGACCAACAGAGTCAACTAACCTGGACCCTTGGGGCTTCTCAGAGACAGAACAACCAACCAAACAGCATACACAGGCTGGAGCTGTCTTCCTCCCACACACACACATACGTAGCAAATGTACAGCTTGGTCTTCATGTGGCTCCCCCAGCAACTGGGGTAGATACTATCCTTAAAGCTGTTGGCTGTCTGTGGGATACCTTCTCATAACTGGGCTGCCTCAGTGGGAAAGGATGCATCCAGTCCTGTACTTGATGTTCCAGGGTGAGGGACAGTGGGAGGTTGGGGGGGGGGCTCTACCCTCTCAGAGGAGAAGGGGAGGGGAAATGGAGGAGGGGCCATGTGAGGGGGGTCTGGGAGGGGTGGCAGCAGTAGAGATATAAAGTGAATTTTTTAAAAAAGTCGATTTTTCTCAGGTATTCTGTCACAGTAAAGTAAAAGCTGACCAACACGGTTTCATTCGTTTTTACTGGGAGATGGTTCAAAGAAACGATTTGTGCTGTAACTGTTCGATGTTCTGATCTGGGATTATAGGCACACATCTGCATATAAAAAGCATTCTAGTCATGCATGTAATACTATATCTACACTATAAATTATAGCCCAATAGGCTGTAAACAATAAAATAAAATCGTTATCTAGAATCTTTGTGTCTTTGTTTATAGGTGAGAGAGACTATAATTTTCTTTTTTTATATTGCCTTACCTATTCTGAGAGTCAAAATTACCTATGCCTCTGAAGCATGAGCTTGGCAGCTTGCATCCGTAAGTGTCCTTTCGAATGGTGGGAGAACTTCCAGAATCATTGTAAGTAGCAATTAAATAATGTATGAGTGCATACTGAGTAACACAGAGTTCAGAAGTATGCAGGGTTTAATTCTGTCATTACGGTTCACTGCAGTTCTGTTCTCAGCAAGTCCTTAGACATCTAAGCCTCTCACATCACACTGGAAATCATTTCAGTCTGGTATCAACAGAACAAGTTTAATATTCTAGATTTGTTTTGTTTGGGGAAAGAAAGCATAAAAGAGAAAAAGTTTACAGACGCAGCTAGCAACAGCAGGTAATAGAAATTAACAAAGGGTTATGGATCATGTTCTGAAAGGGGCTGAAATGAAAATAAATAAGGATTCATTTGTATTTGACTCTTAGCCTAAAAGAGAATATTAAATAAGTTCACTTCAATTTCAATTCTCTTTAATTGTGGCACATTTACAGCACTCTGAATTGTCTTTAATTTAAAAAAGATGAAATAGTGTCAAAATACTGGTATTGGATCCTGAAGTGACAATATAGATGCCTTGCTTTAATAATTTTGCTACATGTTTCTAAATCCCAACATAAATAAAGTGTGGCGTTTGAATGCAATTGCGACGTGTGAGCAAAGCACTACATTTTTATAAGTTTTAGCTCCTCTCAAGCATGAGATGTTGAGTGGCAAACTTCCAAAGAAAGTTTAGCAGAATTGGCAAGGCATGCCAGAGCAGCGCCAGGGCCTTTCACATTGCATTTAATCACGGGGACACCACAATGAAGAAAATGTTATGCTATTTAATTATAAAGAACCTAGAGTCAGGGGCTAAGTAGCCTGTGAACCATCAAGTGGGTGGGAGACTCATTCCAGGACATGACTCAAGGTCTCTCCTCCTCGAAGGCCCACCTACTGTCCACTTACACCAGTGAGATGGCAGAGGCTCCCATTTAATTTGAAAATGAATTGGTGAACATTGTAAAGATTCCCAGAGTAATTAAAGCCATACAGCATTGGCAGCAAGGGGCACATCTGTATGTCATCCAAACATCTTGTTATTGTTGAAGAATTATCTCTTTTCCCAGGACTAGCAAAGAACAGGCCCATGATATGTCACGCGTCTTCCAGAAGATCTCGACCTTTCCCCCTTGTTTCTTTATTTCTCTGACCATCTGATGTAATGAAAACAGATATGGTCTGCCAGCCAGGACTGGTTTCTCTGTTTCCAAGTGAGTCTATTAGGGCTTAATTGACAGCCATAAGATGATTAAAAATTAAAGAATGATAAAAGTTAAATGTTTTCAATATATTCAGAGAAACCACAGGTAAGTGTAAATCATGGATATAAGCGGGGAACAGACAGCTGTTTAATGGAAACTTCCATCCCATGATAAATCAAGTGACCCAAATGTGGAAACTTCCTAACGTGGCAGCTATTTGAGGCTGCTTCTGTTGTATTCACTCTAGCATTGCCCACGGATGGCCAACCCAACAGAGGCCCAACTTGTGGCTGGAGAATTACACAAATATCATCATGCCGTGGCCCTAAGAACATCACAGAGGGGTTTCTCAGTAGAACAACATAAGACCTCAACCCTGGGAACTCAGTCTGATCAGTGCACAAATCATTTAGCAATCATTATCATAATTACTGCTAAATTATTGTTGCACTGGGGGATAGATGGAAGGTCTATTTTTGCACTCTTGTTTCACCAAAGCTTCCAAGATGACTATTCTAATTTTCAGAATAAATAATTTCCTTTCCCACGATTATCTCAGAGAAGCCAAGCCTTCCCTTGTGACTTTTAATTCTAGTTCTCTAATCAAACTTTTAAGTGGCCTTGGGCAAGGCATTGGAGTGCTGGATCCCTTAATTCCTGTAGTTGCTAAGTAGCAATAATGACACCTGCTGTCTTCGGGCAGGAAGACTGATTGCTTAGAGACTGTTAAACACTTCTAAAGAGCAGTAGCTGGTGGGAGTGTCTGCCATCTTAAGGGACAGTGACTGGAAACCACCTCATCGATTCTTTTCTTTGCCATTTTTCAGTATCTTCTACATTTTCTCTGCTTTTTAAAGTTCCTCAATTCCTTCTCATTTCAGAGTTTACCCATACCTGAAACCAGGGTGAGTCTGACTGCCTTGCCCTGCCCTGCCCTGCCCTGCCCTGCCCTGCCCTTCTCTGCCCTGCTCTGAATTCATCCATTCAAAGTCAGCATATCCTCAAGTCACAAGCGGTCCTTCCTCTTGGCTCCACTGACTTGCCAGTGTGTAACACAATACATATGGAAATGGCTCAATGGTTATTGTGTTTATTTATTCTTGGAGAATTTATTTAAGCACCCCAAGTTTCTGTTTTTCATTTGTATATAAATCAGTATCCCTTCAGTGCCAAGATTTTAGGGTCTTGACTAAGTGATGAGCATCTTCACATGGATCGTAAACTCTTCCTTTTTACTCTTCTTCCCCTTAACTGCCAAGATCACCGTGGTGATTACCTTGATGGGATCTTATCTGGGCTGAAGTGTCCAGATATTAGTCAAATGCTTTCCTGGGTGTGCCTGTGAAGGAGGTTCAGGTGAGATTAACATGTAAACGACTGGCTGAGAACAGAGTAGACAGGCCTTCCTAATATGGTTAGCCACTGCCTAGAACAGACAGCCCAAGCACCTCCCACAGTGCTCCAGCATACAACCTTACTTGCATTGTGAACTCCTCCTGGTTCCTCCACTAGCACAGACAAATGGTCAGATCTGAATAGTGTCATTTCTCCTGAGAGTGTTACCTCAGTTACAGTGGCTCGTCCTACTCCAAGGAAACAGAGCTCTACTCCAAACCCACACTGGTAGATAGATTGAGAGCCCAGATTAGGATGCCTGAAGAAAGCTGGGTCTGGGGACCAGGCTGAGTCAGCTCTTCCACTGGCAGCCAGGTTCAGGCATGATTGCCTCCCCTCTGTCCATCAGCCTCCAGGCTGGAACTGATCGAAGACGACAGATACGTGTGAGCAAGTATCTGACAGACCAGTGGGTAGGACTCAGATTTCTACCATGGCTCGCTGCCTGCTGAGATGGCCAGAGATCTTGCAAGGCTCTTTCCTAACACTAAAATTCTACCTTCAGCTTCAGCCTAGAACAGTAGTAGTCTGTGCCAGCTGCTGAGTGCTTCCCTCGCCAAGCCCGCATCTGCAGTTTTTCTTTCTGCTGTGGATTCCCCTTCCTCTCAGCAGACTTCTGTGCTCCTGGACAAGGAAGTGCCTGCAGTAATAAAATGACTGAGGTACATCTCCAGAAACTGTTCTGGGCAGACTCTCAAGGATGCAGGGGTAAATAGAAAGCAAAAGGTTCGGGCACAGAATATTGTTATTTTTATAATACAAACATACAAATATTTACATATATAATTGTTTCACATTTTCATCAAAGAATAAAAGATAGGACAAACCACCACCTAGTATAATTGATGAGTTGGCTACCTTCATAGGAACTGTTTTAGCTTCGTTCCCAGTACTTGTGAGAAGGCACTCCAACAAAAGCAACTTAGGGAGTTAGAGAACAAGTACAGTGCTCAAGAATGCTTGTTATTCTTCCAAAGGATGCAAATTCAGTCCCTAACATCCCATCATGTGGCTCACAACCACCTGTAATTCCAGCTCCAGGATATCTGATTCCCCCATTCTGTCTTCCACGGGTATCTGTACACATCACACACATGCACACGCACACACACACACACACACACACACACATACACACACACACACCATCACTGCAGAGAAAATACTGTGGCAGGATCATGAGATAGCTGGTCAGAGCCAAGAGTAGAGAGAAAAACAAAGGGATGAATGTTTGCTGTAACTTGCTCCACTCTTAAATAGTCTAAGGCTGAATCCAGGAGACATGTGGCTTGTCTCAATTAATGTAATCAAGATAACCCACCCACTACCACCACCGCCGCCACCACCACCCCTGTAGACACCACCCCTGATCTAGACCACTCCTCACTGAGATTCTCTTTCCAAGTAATTCTAGATTGTATCAAGTTTACAGTTAAGACTAGCTAGCACAGAATGGGGGCACACATTAAGCTTGAAAGATACAGAAATAGCTCTGCGAATACCTTGCTAGGGTAGCTTTTCGTTTGGAATGTGTAATTGTCTTACATAAATTAAAAAAACAAAATCCTTAAAACTAACTAAAACAGAATGAAAAAAAAAAAAAACCTTGACTATGTGTATACATGCAAGGCATAACGGCAGCATAGGATGTAATCCCAGGAGTAAGAAGGTGGAGGCAGATACAACTCTGCGTTTGAGGCCAGCCTGGTCTACATAGCAAGTCGCAGTCAGAGCTGCCCAGTGAGACTCTGTTTCAAAACAGCAACAATAACAACCACAAAAAAAGTGTATGTATGAAATTTCTATATTATAATTATGGGATGTCTGAGATTTAATTTCTGCAAGCAACTATAATGTTGTGAGAGATGAGGGAAGAGTTGAAGAGTAACTGACAAAATACTGGTAACTATTATTATCATTATTATTATTCAATAATTATCAGAGTTCATTTTATCAAACAATCATACTTGATTGTGGTTTAAATTTCTTAGTAAGAGCAAAAAAAAACATAAATGAATTAATGAATAAATAAACAAACAACTTTTTTGTTAAGAGAGATCTCAAAACAGAAATTTAAAGAAAAGAATCTAAAGGATTTCCAGACAGTAATTTCAATGTATTATTTTTTGGTGACAGAAATATCTAAGCCAGCTTCACTTTCTTTCAATACAGGGAAGGTGGCTATATCCGAATGTCACTACCATGAATCTGGCCCTCATATTTCAGGTTCGAGTACTGCATTCTTTTTTTAATTTCTTCTGGTGGTGCTGAAGATCAAACTCAGTGCCCCAATCATAGGCACACACTGAGTGCTCTAACGCTGAGCTGCAGCCCTGCCAGAGAACTCTGTTTTATCACAATAACAGACTCAGCTAGAAAGACAGCTGAGCAACTAAGTGTCCGCTGCCGAGCATGACAACCTGGGTTCAAATCCCCTGAACTCGAGTGGTGGACAGAAAGAAGGGTCTCTCTGGGTAGTTCTAGCTGGAACTTGTTATGGCCCCATGGGTGTCCTCTCAATTCCACTTGTGTGGCCCTCACATACATGAATGAATGAATGAATGAATGAATGAATGAATGAATGAATGAATGAATGAATATGTGTTTAAAGAATTAACTGTCTATGTTTCCAAGAAATAAAACCTCAAATATGCCTAGGATATGCCCTCACCTTTCTCCTAATGTCAGACTTCTTGGAAAGTCCATTGGAAATGAAGCACACAGTACAACAAAACTTCCTGGACCAAATATGTGAACTATGGTTCAGACCGGGTGCACCATGCCTATGCCACGGAGAGCGTCCCCTCATAGGAAGGAGAGCCTGCACATTGTCCTCCTAGGTCAGCGCTGAAATAAATTCTGACATAGTTTCTACATTAGTGAAAAACGCCATTTCCACTTGTTTTTATATAACGCTCTCTCCTTATTTAAAAAAACTATGCAATGCATTTAATTTTCCAGATTTACAGTTTATTTTTCATGGCTACACCCTATGTTGGCATCTTTCTGTGGGTTAACAGAGTTGTATTTAAATGGTAGTGCAGTTTTACTATTTGGGATATTTTGATGCACACTTTAATATTATCAACATTTTGCCTAAAAATCTACTAAAAGTCTAACGGGAGCCCTATCAGTTTATTCCCATGCAGAAGCTCTCCCGTTTATATAGGCATTTAAAGATGAGCTTGCTAGAAAGTTATGTACTTCATAGGGAGTGGAGGAGAAATTTCCACTCCGATCTTGAGATGAGACTGGAATGAAAGCATGAAAATAGCCCCATAAAAGTCGTCTCTTTGAGGGACTGGGGAGATGGCTCAGTGGTTCAGAGTACTGACTGCTCTTCTAGGGGACCCAGGTTCAATTCCCAGCACCTACATAGCAGCTTAAAGCTGTTTGTGACTCCAGTTCCAGGGGATCTGACACCCTCACACTGACTGAGGCAAAACACCAATGCACCAATGAACATGAAATAAAAACAAATAAATTATTTTTTAAATGTAGTCTTTGAGATGAGTGGTGTCTGCCAGATACTGTGTTTCATGAGGGCATCTTAGTTGAGTACCTCTTAGATTCTGATGCCTCTGTCTGTGCTTTTACCCTATTGATTTGTACTTTTGTATGTTCTTACGGTGTCTGCTTGCCAGTGTCTTTTAGTGTAAAAAGAATTTGAAATGCTTTCACATTCCATTTAATTTTTTTTTTTTGAATTAGGTCACCTGGGTATATTTTTTATCAATAAATATACTGCTGTTAGTGCTTGTATTTGCTTATAATTAAGATTTTTGTAATTTGCCTTTTAATGGAATTTGTGGAAAAACATCAACTTCAATAAATTATTGTTTCCAGTTCAAAAAAATAAAAGTAGCCCCATCAAAACAACTAGCTTTTTCCTGGGTTTGTTCCCTAACACTTCATAAACTATATGTGGAGCACATGCTTGTGATCCTAGCAATGAGGAGGTGGAGTCCAGAGATCATAAGTTCATGGTCATTCTCTACAGTTGTAGTGAGTTCAAGGCCAGCCTGGGACAAATAGGAACGTGTCTCAAAAAAAAAAAAAAAAAAAAAAGAAGTATAGCTTTTCTCTAACTAAAGGCAACTGCAATTGAATTTGCTTCATAAACATTGGTTATTTCTTAATCTAGTCAGTAAGTCCTTCTTCTTGGGAATTGACCCTAGAAAACTGAACCTTCTAGACAAGTACTCTGCCCTTCCCAGACCTTATTATCAGTTTTATTTAAAATAAATGTTTTCATTTGAAGTAGAACTACATCGTTTTTTCCCTCCAGCTCTTTCAGCTACTCTCCCTTGAACCTCTGCTATACTCCTTCAAGCTCAAGTTGATTGCTTCTTTTCCTTTATTATTATTACATACATGAGTGTGTGTTTATATATGTGTATGTATGCACAAACAACCTACTAAGTCCATTTTTACTGTTTATGTGGATATAGTTTCAAGGATGACCACTTGCATTGGACAACCAAACGATGTTCATCTCTGGTATGGAATAACTCTTCTCTAGGCAGCAATCAGATGCTTGTAGGGTTTTTTGTTTGTTTGTTTGTTTGTTTTGATTTTGGGGGATTTTGATTAGGGTATTTTTTGCTTTGTTTTGGGAGAGGTGTTTTGTTTTGTTTTGTTTTGTTTTTGTTTTTGTTTTGAGACAAGGTCACTCTACAGAGCCCTGACCTTCCTAGAACTCACTACATAGAACAGGTTGACCTTGAACTCATACCACACTCAGTTGCCTACAGTTTTTTGTTTTATTGTGGTTTTATTTGTTTTGTTTTGCTTTTGTTTTTGTTATTTGGTCTGGGGGTGGGACTTTGTAAAATGTCCCCTCTCCTCATTAACATATCCATTAGTACTGGGTCTCATTTGGTTACCCAGGCTGGCCTTCTTCTTGCCCATCTGACTCACACTTTTGAGTAGCTAGAATTTCAGGCTTACACCACCACATCCAGCCTTACACCTATAATCATTCTTTAAGAACTAATTTTTAAAAAAAAAAAAAAAACAGCAATACAAAAGTCACTAAACACAATAGTGTGACAGCTCTTCCATAATAAGCACATTTGGCAAAGTAAACCTTGGGTGATAAGTAAGGATGTCTGTGGCACTTGCTCTGTCACACAGCTTAAAAGGGAGGGTCATGTTTGAAGTTATATTTACACTGATAACATGATTTAAAATCTAAGGAAAAATAGAACTTTTATTCAAACGTTATTTAATGCTTTTTAAATCTATTTTTAGGCAATTTTATTTCCTGTGTGTAAATGTTTTGCCGACATGTACATAAATGCATTACATGTATCCCTGCTGCCTCAGCGGTAGGGCCTAGATTCAATCCCCAGCACTACACATACAAAAATAAGAAAACATATTGACATCAAATTATTCATAGGACCATGACATGGTGTAGAGGTGCTTGCTATGGAGCTCGATGACCTGAGTACAAGCCTTGGGGACCACAGGGTAGAAGGAGAAAAACAGCTGCCGCTGTTCTGTGACTTCTGTCCATGCACCACCTCACAGGCAGGGACATAATGCACAGAAAACAAGAACCGCGGAGAAATTTTAACCCAGCAACATGGATGCTCTGGCCAGGGATCATATTGAAAGACTTTCTAGGTCTGTGTGATCCAGCTGAAATGACACACCTTTCATCTTTCTAACTGGAATACAGATAGTACACACCTTTAATCTCAAACAATGAAGTTAAAGTCAGTTTGGAGAAGGGAGCAACTATGGTCGAAAGGGACGAATCAGAGAAATATTTGACAGAATGAGTCAGAGATAGGATACACCCAACTCTCATGAGAACAGATATGAAAGGGAGGTGACTTAAGAGATGGGGGCCGGGGGGAGTTTTTCTGGGACAGTTTTACAGAGACAGGTTGCAGGTGAAGACAGAATGAGACAGAGAATGAGAAGGTGCCAGAAGATCAGTACAGATTATTAGAGTTAGTTTGAGGCCAAACAGAGCAATACAGTCAGAAGCCAAGGGAAGCCAGTTAGAATTAGTCAGCTTGGAGAAGAGTTTGAACCTAAACAGCTGAGTTGAACCAGCGAGCCAGAGTTCAGAAAGAGCTAGAAATGGTGATTTCATTCAGCAGTAAGCCTCCAAGACAACAATTATGTCTGATAAATTAAAGTTACATTTATAAACAACAAAATTTTTAAATGTAACAAAAAAGGTTATTCACTGCACTACAATTTGTAATTTCAAAATAATGGGAAAAAATCTAAATGCCCACACATAGGGAAAAAGTTGACAGTACCATGACACATGTGCCCAGTGGTGTATTATCAAAATATAAAAAATAAAAATGGAAAGAAAGTCCATAGAAACGATACAATTAGTATAATGCTTGCTGCACAAACAAAAATCTTAGTTTGGATTCCAAGAACCCACATGAAATGCATTATGATGCCTATAATACCATGACAGGGGAGGCAGAGACAAAAGCATCCCTAGGGCTTGGAGGTCAGCCAGTTTATCCAAATTAGTGAGTTAATGCTACCCCCTCCCCCAAAAAAAGCCTGTCTCAAGAAACTAGGTGGAGAAGAGATTAAGGAAGATACCTGATGCTGCCTTTGACCTCCATGTGTACATATGTATCTGTGTGCCTGTACATAAACATGTAACCACACCTGCATGCACACAAAATTTAGGAGAAAACAAACCCAAATCTCTATAAAATAATTGGAATTTCTAAGGCATAGTGGAAAGTAAAATGCCACATCCACATAAGATGTACTAATATCTCATTTTATAAGAAGGGGAGAGAAGAAAATAGACTTGCTTTTTTTTTTTCGACAATAAACAAAGGGAGGATGAACCAGATACTTCCAGATTTGTTGACATCAGTTAACTGCAGGCAGAGGGGAAATAGAGGAAATAAAAGAAATTATTGAGGAAGCAAAATTCAATCTCCCTAGGATATCTTTTCAAATACTCCTGAAGACTAGAAATATATTAATGCTTGACATTCTTAAATATTAAAATGTATAAAATTAATAATTATAAATGGTGTTTTGGTTTCACTTTTTGTTGCTAAGGCAAAATAATCTAACAAATCAATTTATAGGAGAAAGTTCATTTGGTTTAAAATTCCAGATTATGATCCATCTTGCTAGAAAAATCACAGTATCAGGAACTGAGAAAACTGCTCACAGTACATCCAGACTTAAACGTAGAAAGAAATGAGTTGAGATATGAATAATTGTGCTCAACTTACTCTCTCCTCCTATAACAGTCCAGTGTCATAGGGAATGTTTCCACCATCTGTGGAACTGTTCTTCCTACCTCAATTAACCTAATGAAGACAAACCCTAGAAATTGACCTCAGAAGCTCATGATAATCTAAACAGTTCCTCACAGGTGTGTCAAGAGGCCTACCTCCCAGGCATCAAGTTGAAAATTATTTATACTAACCATCACAAAAAGGAAAATAAAAGGTTTTTAATGTTTTGATCTTTGGCCAGGAATAGTACTTAGTTCATACAAGTTCCAGCTTTCTTGGAAATTTTAGAAAATTTTTCTCTGGGCTTTGCAATCTGTTTATCTCTACCACCATGGAAATACAGATAAGAAACAGCTTGGCTTCCAAAATATCATTAGAAAGAAGATGTTTTTAAAAGCTATGTTTTTATATGCACAGTAAAACGAGACATAACACAGAACTGAGTCTTTTAAAAATCTGGTCTTCTAAATGACATCTGGGAACACATTGTATTTCTCACCCTAGAATGGGACTGTATTAGTCTCACTTCTGTTGCTGTGAGAAAACACCATGAGCAAGGTAACTTATATAAGGAAGAGTTTGTTTCAACTTATGATTGCAGAAAGATAAGAGTCCTTCAAAGTGGAGAGGCATGAGAAGTGGCAGGCCTTGTGGCAAGGGCAAGAAGCTGGGAGATCACATCTTCAACCCCAAGCACAAAGCAAAGGAACAGGAAGTGGTCAGGCTATGAAGCCTCAGAGCCCATCCCCAGCTTTGCACTTTCTCCAGCAAGACCACATCACCTCCCCCAACAGTGCCACCCACTGAGGACTAAGTGTTCAAAGGACAGAGTCTCACTGAAAAGACCACAGGGCCTAAATCTTTATGCTCAAAGCAAACACCATGTTCTTTCACCCTTACAAAGGCACAATTCTTTTCACACATGCTCATGGAGTCTTTCATGACAGCCCTTACAGTGGACACTCAGCTTGCCCACAAGAAATGGGCAGTAGTCATGAGGTTCATCTGCTTCATGACAAGGATACTGAAGACACTGAAGCTCCTCAGAGGAGATAAAGTATCTAAATTTTTACCTGTCCAGATCGTTATTCTCTCTAATACCTCTGCTGCCTGTCTATAAAATAGTAATCTTTTTAAATTTCACATTTTATATGAAATCTTATTCAACTTAATTTAAAAGAAGCCAACTTCCAGATCCAGAACTAGATGGTGAATTTTTCCATTAAAAATCACATTATCTCTAAATGATGCATGTGTATGCTTGAACGAAATCACACTCAAGATATCCTAAAATTGAATGCTGGCATAGGAAGACTATCTAGAGACAAGCTGATCCCTGGTCAGCAACTCTCTCACTGGTATGGCTTATCCGTCACAAAGCAGAATCATTTTATGCCAAAGTTCAACTGACTGCAGTAAAATAAGAAAATGATCATCTCTTTTGATATCAAAAGGGGAGTCTAATGACTGAAGATGTGGCTCAGTGGTTTAGAACACTTGCTGTTCTTCCAGAGACCTCAGGTTCAATTCCCAGCACCCACATGGTGCCTCGCAACCATCTATAAGTCCAGTTCTAGGGGATTTGACACCCTCTTCTTGCCTCTACAGGCACCAGGCACACAAGTGATACAAAGACATACATGCAGGCAAAACCCATACACATAAAATTATATATATATATATATATATATATAT
>NC_034593.1:59149149-59151649 GCF_900095145.1 Mus pahari
ATATATATATATAAAATTTATATACAAAAATTAGGAATCTAGGTTTGTAAGGAAGCTTGGTTGGGATAAAGGTCTCAGGGCAGTTTTAGTTCCAGAACGTGCAGTTTGTGAGCTTCCATAAATCAGAAATTAAAGGAACTCCTTGGCTCCTTTTTAAAGCCATGAACTAAGGTAAGAACTTACTTAGAACAAAGATGAAAGTAATTTTTGCTGTGCATGAGAATAAAGCAATGACTGAAACTCACCAGAATTGAGCATAACCAAATGAGCTTGGGATGTGGACCTGAGAGACCCTTTGGCACATACACAGCTCCAGCTTTGTGGCAGAGACCAGGGCTTCCCCGATGTCTTTTCTGTCAGTGGAAGTGAAATGGTCAAGTTGCTTCAAGAAGACCAACACAGAAATGAGTACCACAGCCTCAGGATTTTGCTCACTGGAAGGTTGGCTTCCTAGTGGGTACATTCATGCATTCCTTGTCAGAATTCCATGCATATTTGGAGGAAGGAGAAAAACTGTAGACATGTTCATTGCTATAAATGAGTAGCTGTATTTTCTACTCTCCTTACCCTTATCCATTCTGATGTTGAAAATGTCAACGTGAATGAAAAATGTATCAAACCAGAAGGTCAATCTGAAATTTAAATTAAAAAAAAAAAACCTAAAATGAAAGCTAAATACTTGGACTCAAAATGGATTGCTCTTACCAATAAAGCTGTGATCAACATCCAGCTTAAAGACTAGCTCAGTTACTGACTAATATGCTGCAAACATCATACACCCAGGCAAGAGAGACAGAGAGAGAGACAGAGAGAGAGACAGAGAGAGGCAGAGACAGAGAGACAGAGAGAAGAGGGTGGAGACCCAAGACACTCAGCTTAACATTTGTTTTTTGTTTGTTTGTTTGTTTGTTTTTTCAAGACAAAATATAGTTTTATTTATGATTTTACCTGCAGATCAGTGTTTTCTTTTTACAAAAAATATATGTTAAGAAGAGAAAGCACACATTTACTTAATAGAACCTTTGTTTGCCATGGGAATCTTGGTATGAAACAAAGCTACAGAGAAACAAGTGGGCCTGTATCTACCCTAAGAGAGATTTGAAGAAGAACTTGATGGTTGTGCAGAAGAACAAAAAAGGTAGGATATGGAGGTAAAAACCCAGAGAAAGCTTCGAAACGTTCCCTTAATCCATGCTCTGCCTGACCTATGCTAGATGGATCACTGGTTTTTTCCCCTAGGAGTAAACAGCAGTCCTCACAGGAAGGACTAGAGGATGACCTACCTTCCAGGAAGATTGGATTCCCACAGAGCTTCTCTTACCTACTTCATAGAAAAAGAGTAAAGAAAGTCTTTTCTCCCTCCAAAGTTTCTTAGTCTCTCTTGAGAATGTATAACCAACTTAACCTTTGTAAATTTACTACTTTGTAAATTTACTACTTTGTTAAATGTTTTCTTGACCATTTACTTAACAATAAAACTAGCCGAATAATGTTATGAGATCATACCAGACAATGAGTTGAACATTTGATCAAATATATTAATGAAAAATAATGCCTTAAACATATTAACAATACAATATGTTTGTTGCATGAATTTATTAATATAATTGAACTAATGATTCTACAAAAAAACACTGGGAACATAATTACTAAAGGCTTACAATAATTCTCATTCACTAATTTCCACCATGTAACAGCAGGAATTTCTGACTTTTTTAGTGTTTCAAGGAACTTTGCCCTCATTCTAATATTCCATCCTATTAATAAAACAAGTTGCACTATTTTTATCTGATACCTATGCTAAAAATACAATTAAAATCTGAAGCCAATAGTGCGATTTTATAATTGGTGGTATGAGATGCTAGTACATCAAGTGGGAAACTCTTATACCTGAAAAATTAACAGCTGTTGGGTCTTAGGATAAGCAGGAATCCAGCTAACAACAAGAGAGGGCCTAACTCTGGACTGTGATGTACAATATTGGAACCCAACATCACAGAAGCTTGGTGAGACATAGGAAACTAGACATTTGATGTCTTTACTATGGGAAACTGAATCACCCCCCATTAGTGTAGTCGCACTATGAAGAGAATAGGAATAGAATTGAAATACTGATTGCCCTCCCCACAAACTACTTCAACGTCATTACTTCTTCTTTGTGCATTTTTCCCACCGTTGAAGAAGAAAATAAGATTTATGGATGACTGGGAAGACAAAATCAAGTGGAAAAGGAGGGAGTGCTGCAAGCAAATAACCCCAAGTGAGAATTACTCACTCGACAGGGACCCTTGACCTCCGTAATACCATGCACGCTAAGAAATCATGACTCTCAAATATTATGTATAAGCATTCACTGTACTATATTTAAGTTAGCAAATCCAGTGTGTGGGGTTTTCTCCAGGATGGCAAGTGTATGAAACTCTGTGTTCAACTCAGCTCAGCTTACTTGGTCTCTCTGAGCTACAGAAAATGGGATTGTTTTTAGACCAACAGATTGGGT